>NW_021528048.1:423235-492939 GCF_001605985.2 Dendrobium catenatum | reverse complement strand
GTATATATATGTATATATATATATAACATGATGATTCAAATAGCTTTGTTCCGTGTATCATAGTTATATATAGCATACAAGCATATGATTAATGGTTTGCCCTATACATTGATGATCCCAATATGATATGATACATAATATTGATAGATATATGATAATGATGTCCCTAATGTAATATGAAGCATAATATTGATGCACATGAACATGATATACTAATATAGTTGATGATGGTATTCATAACATTGATATACATAAATATGATACATATATTTGATGCATATAATTATTTATTAACATACATAATGATACATAAGAGATACATGTACTGATGCATTGAATGATATAATGATATCTATGAGATACATGCTTTGACATATTGGTATATATGATTATAAGAGATGATCATTTGAACAAACATGAACATATGATGATCTTGATCATACTTGCATAAATGTACATGTGTAAGGATGAGCATGGAATGATATTGATTTATCATATGATTAGCTTTTATGATTTATTTAATAACAACATGCATATTGATCTTTTTTTCTTGCATTGGATATACTTGTATGTTTTGTGTGTCTTGAGCTTTGGACTCACTTTGTTTGTTTGACATGTTTAAAACATTGGTAGAGAAGGTTGAGATAGTAGTTGCAGTTAGAGGCACTCCCTTTTAGTGATTATAAGATTCTTTTATAATAATGGGGATTAAATACATTTTGATGAACTAATTATAAATCATGATTATTGCATATATATTTTGAAATAAATAGATCTGAAGGTTTATATGGTATGGAAAATGCTTTACTTTTTATATTGATGGGTTTTAGTGGTTTTATATGTGAATTAAATGATAAAAGAAATTTAGTGGCTTCAAATGTGAATTAAATGATAAAAAAAATTTACTCAAAAAATAAAAAATTTTTGGGCAAATGATCGGTTATGCACTTGACCTGATATGACCCATTAGACTGTATGGATTGCATAACATTGAGTCATGATATGATCTCTATTGACAGCCAACTGGGATTCTCAAACCTTCGTTGCCTGCTAACAACGATATTCGGATCACCATCGCTCGATTACAGTCTTTAGATCTTCGTCACCCGCCAACTACAACCACTTGAACACCATCACGTGATGACGAGAAACCACTATCACCCAACTACAATCTTTCGACCACCTTCGCTTGATTACATGCCTTTCAACCTCTATCATCCAGCTACGATCATTCAACCTCTAACATCCGGCTACAACCATCCAACATCTATTTTCTAGATATGACTTTTTACCACTATCGTCCGACTATGATTTTTTGAACTACAATCGCCTAATTATGGTCCTCCAACCTCTATCGCCTCCCTTTGACCTCCATCACCTGCCTAAGTCCCTTCGACCTCCAACACTCGAGTACGGTGGACTCCAATCATCGTTGCCTAACTACGATTCACCGACCAACAATATTTTGACCATTATCACTTAGCTACTATTAGGCCTATTGACTTCATCACCCAACATCATTAATAATACCAACACTTGTTGTCACTTATAAGATTGATATACGTCGTCAACATCAACTTGGATTCCCAACTTCAACACTTGAATTTATGATTAATTTTTGTCGAAGGGCTCTTTCAACTTCAACCTACTAATGTGTTCTTCACAGTATATTAATGTCTTTCCCATAGGAAGGGATTCACTTGTAATCAAATATAAATACTAGTGGAATTATTTTAACTAGATCAAACCTTGTGATATTTCCCTTTCCTAAGTTTTCTATATAAGAACAGTCTCTTAGAATTCTTGCACTCCGCTCTGATTTTTGTGTGTATTGGATCTTTGTGCAAAAGTAGGGTGCTAAAGTCTCTCTCTTACTCCATGAATATTTTAGCATATAACAATAAGGATTCAATTAATTACTCACAATAATAAAGAATATTGAAAACAAAGATACTTAATCATTTATAAATTGATTGAAAATAGTTGTAAATTTATAATTTTATTATAGAACTACTAATTAGTAAATAAGTTATACTAATTAATTATAATTGAATTGATTATTAGAAATTTGTTAATGCTAAAATATTTGTTGAGAGAATTAGGAATTGATTCTTCTTATTATTCATTGATTAATGACTATTGAAATATAATATATATTAGTAAAATATAAATAAAATAATATGAATTATTAGTAATAAAGTGCAATATTATTTTGTGTTAAATAAATATATGAGAAAATTTTGAGCGCTATGAGTATAAATCCCCCTTATTATTAATATCCTGTTATTTTTTTTAATTAAATCTCACACTTGGTTAAATCATGCTTCTTGTAAAGTATCAAAATTTAATAATTTTCAAATTTACCCCAAAAAACTATTAAATACTGTAATGAAATCCAATAGATAGCCAAACATCGCCTAAACCTCGGTGCTCTGGACTCCCCTAGATTACACCAGCTTCACTGGCTCTTCGGCCGGTGATGGCCGCCGCCACCGCTGTTAGATCTATTCTCCGGTCTACCACCGTTCGAAGCGCATCGATGAGGTTCGCGTCTAAGAACTGCAGTGCCCGTTCTCCTCGTCTGCTTCCCAAGCTTGGCCCCGCCGTTCCTCGATTCCTAAGGTACAACCCTCACTATTCACACAGTTTGCACACGCGAACGATTCTCTTTAAATTGAGATGTTATCTGTTGACTTGAGGTCTTCGATGGTGACGTGCTTCTGTCTGGAGTCGCTTCACCCGATGCACAGCGCGACAGCATCAGCGCTGATGACCTCTTTACTCTCTGTTTCCATCCAGGGTAATTGCTGCATCTTGAAAGGTATTAGAAATCCACTCCGTTTGAAACCGCTAGGCTTCACATAAATATGTTGTTAACTTTGTCGGTGGTTAGAATTTGCGGCTGATTCGTGTTTTTCCTTCCTTGGTAGTGAACTGTAATCTGGATTTGTTTATGAGTTTCTTCTTAAAAGCCTGTTGTACCTCAGTTTGGATTTGCATGGAAAATGCATGATTTGAATCACTATGGCATGTTTTCAAACCATCCATGCTTCGCAACCATTGTAAACACATTTCAAAACAATTTAGAACTTAGCCCATCTTTGAGATAGTTTAGCGGTGATTTTATTTTTCAACATAGCACAATCTTATCAAACAAAGGCTACCACCCTTCCCGGATCATTGAAATGTCTCAGGGATAAGGCTCAAAACATCAAAGGCAAAAAGGAAATATATAATGAAATACATCAAAAGATTCTCCCATGATTTATATGGAACAGTCAAGGCAATGGATTTCAGAAGTTTCTATTTTGTAGTCTTAGCTTGCTTATATGTGTAACAATGTGCAATTACTCTCTGAACATCTCTAGTCATTAAAGGCCAATAAAATCTACTCTCTATAAGATTAATGGTTTTGTCCTTGCTAAAGTAACCATCCTAATATAATGTAATTCACTAATTAGAGCTCTCAAAATGACTTAGGAAAACACAACTGTTACTTGTATAATAAAATATCCATCAATCACCATAAATGAATTTATTAAAGATATATGCTTATCTTTATGTCATAATCCAAAATGTGGAAATCAGAATGCACTGAATAATCCTCCTTAATTCTATCAAATCCAAGAATATGTAATTTAAGTAATCAATATGCCTATCCTAGATAATGCATCAATAGAATTTTCATTCCACAATAGTTATTGAGTAGTTTAGACCTAAAAGACTTTGTTAGAAAGTATTAGAAATGTCCTTTTTTACTATATTTAAATGAGAATTTAACTCTTAATAGGGTACAATGGAGAACAAGGATTCATGTAGCTGACCCCACGTTGTGGGATAAAGGTTTGATGTTGTTGTTGTTATTGAGTAGTATTGATGGTCTTGAATTAAGAGGATGAGATAACGCTTTAATGGAGTTGAGTCTAATAATTGTTCTCAATATGTTGAGCATAAGTCCATCCATCTATATAAGCATAAAGGTGATGCTGCTTCAACAAAAAAAAAAAACTCAATACCCTTCTGCAAATATTTATTTACACATGGATTAACACATGGCAAGAATTCTGCTTATGCTGCTAAAACCTCTTGGAAACCAAGATAGGTATTGTATATAGTATCATAGATTTTATTGCTAATATTATGGTTCAATTTAATAAGAGACATCAGGGGCTTTGTTGATATTTGGGGCTAGTTATACTAGCAAAAAGTTCAAATCGAAAGGTGCATAACAATGTTTAAAATTGCGTATTCAGGTATTGAGGCGTTTTTCATTCGTGAGGCGAGGCATAAGCCTCAAGCGTTTTGAGGCTATAGCCTCAAGAATAAAAGATGCGTAAATATAAATGATAAATTTGTTATATACTAATTAATGAATAATATAAAACATAAAAAACATAAAGATATGAAGTGAAATCAAATATTCAATAATAAGAAACAATGAAATTAGTTCAACTCAAAATTCTATCTTTCTGAAAATCCCAATATCTTTTTCATTAACACATAATTCTGATTTCAAAAATAAATAGCAATGACATATCACATAAGAACTTATAATCATCAGCACTGTCATCACTTAAGGGGTTCTTCATTTGAATCTATATTATGGTGAATTTCTTCCCTTCCTCTCTCCTATAGAGTCCAATGTCGGGCATTTACTTCAAGATTATGTAAGTTTTAATATATATACGTGAGGCGTAAGTCTCATGCCAGTGAGGCGAGGCGAGGCAAGCCTCAATGCGGGAATGCGGGCCTTAACCAAGTTGAGGCGCAAGCCGTCTACAAAAAAACCGAGCATAAGCATCAAGGCGTTTTTTACTGGAATTGCGCAAAGGAGGGCCTCAAGGCGAGCCTCATATTGCGCAATTTTAAACCATGGTGCATAATATTTATTATATGAGCAGAAGAAGTTGTTTCATTGCAAACTTATGGGAAAATGTTTGGAACATTTGTATGAAATTATATTTTAAGTTTAGTGTTGAGTCTCCTATATCATGAAGGAGAACTTCGTAAAGGAATATATATGTAGGAATCATTGATTAAATGCAATATTATATAATATGATTTTTCATTGAGTCTTGTATTATTTTGCATCTGTAGTTATTATAGATTTTAACTTGAGAATTTGGGGCACTTGAAGTAGTTGTGGCTTTTAGGGAGCTAAAATTTATGATTATCGGAATACATATAGTTGTGATTATAGATATTAAATATATTGAAAAAATTGTATGTAAAAATGACCCTATTTTACAGTTTTTTTTTTGGGTCCACCTAAAAGTTTGCAAGGTGGGAGTTTATTAAAGTGTGGGTGAGTATTTAACCCAACCAAAAACTTGTTAACAATTTCCAAGGCTTTTACTAATTGGACTATGTTGCACCTACAATAATTAGTCTATTGGGTCTTGAAAGTATCTCCCTTATAAAATTCTTTTTACTTTCTTTTTTATATACTTTTTGAGAGAGCTTTTATGCATAATTGTATTGTGAAGGTGAATTATTTGTTGGGGTGCAATTCTCATTTGACTTAGCATCATATAAGAGATTTCTCATAACGCCTTGTAAGAATTCAATTGTAGGGGTCAATGTGACCTAAGAGTCAGTAGCTAGGTTTAGCCCAACCTTCGTCGTTCTTGGGGGAACCACTTTTAACACTAAAGAATGATTGAGCCATAGAATCTCGAGAAAGGTTGGGTGTAAAAGTTGAGACCTTGAGGCTTATGAGCTAACATCTAAGGGTTATAAGAACCTTTTCTTCTTTTCTTGATTGTCAAACCTACTTGATAAGAGGCCTCAAGATTAATTGTCCTAGTAATGGGAAGAGAAAATATTCTCCTAAGGGGTATTATAAGGTCTCTTAAGATTTTCCCTCAGATGCATAGCTTTCCAACTCTCTCGACTCCCCATATGCCTAATGAACATAAAAGATTTCTACTTTGAATTTGAGCTTTCTTGAACTTTTGAGGGCAATACAAAATTGTGAGTACTTAAAGCACCGATCAAAGCTTTGTTGACCTTCAAGTCGACTAGAAAAAGGATGGACATAAATATTGCCTCTATGACCAGGATCATAACCATAACACCGATGATTTTAGATACCCTTAGATATTTATTAACTAGTTGAAGAAAGGTCATCTAAAGGAGTTTTTCATAGAGGGAAGGAGAAAGAAATGAAAAAAAAAACCCAAAGTCATGTTCTCTAAGTCAGGTACCAACACCAGCATGGGAATGGTCATTGTGATAGTGGGAGGCACTAAATAAGAGGTGGCTCATAATACTAGTTTATTGTGCTTTGAGAACAATGAGGTAACCTACACTTAACTCACCCCTAGTAACCTTTTCTAGTGAAGACTTTTTGCAAAATAAAAAAGTTTTAAATGATGTGGTAGTTGTGAAATTCTTCATTAACAATTTTAACATCCATTAGGTGCTCATAAATTTTGGGTGTTCTATTAAGAAAGGATCAAAGTTAATCCCAATAATCATAAAACCTCATGAGGAGCTCTCATTGGGTTCTCTAGCAAAAGCTTGAAACCCCTATAAAGAATAATTTGGCCAATCACGTGATGCAATGATCGGTCAGGTGAGTATTATTCAATCATCTTTGCAATTAGGTATAATGCTATTTTGGCCTACCCTTTACCCTTTGGCTATTTCAAGGTTTTGATGACCATGTACCACATAGGGATTGCCAAAATATGATGCAACATATTCCAAGCTCAAAAATTCTCTTACCTTACGAAGGGGGACTAAAGTTGAGATATTGAAAATAAGCCCTATGCACAAAGGAAGCCTTCAACTTATGCGGAAACTCATTAGTGTTCTAACTAGTGAAGATCAATCGAGGGTTACCAAGGCTAAATCCCCCACCAAAAGTAACATCTAAATCAAACCAATACATGATTATATAGTGGCACCGATTGAGCATTAGCCAGGAAGCTAACTTGATTGACAAACGAGGAAGCAAGAGACTACTATGATGTGACAAAAACTTTGAACACAGACAAGAAAAGTATATTGGAATCTACACAATCAAGGTTATGTTTTGTTATCTGTTATATCATGCCAAATAGCTTGTCTTATAGGATTAGATCCTACTAGAATAAATGATTTGTAGCTTCAGCCTTGGTTCCATTATCCAGAACTTTTTGTATATTGGATTACAAGATAAAATAGTTTTTCTCTATTTTTGTATTGCGTTGATTGAACTTCCAAAGTTTTTACTTGCTTTTTTTTGGTTTTTAGTAATAGTAGAGAGAAATCAATAGCAACATTGAAGAAGCAAACCAATGATAGTGATAGTATCAATCAAGATAACAATAACTCCAACATGCAAGATAGTAAGCAAAATAATGAGTTGTAAAAGAGAGCACAATAGCAATGGTACCAGGTAGACCAAAAACATAGAGTAATAATAGTAGTGATAGTAATATAGAGATCAACTATGACATAGAGCAAAAGCAACAGAAATAGTTAGGATTTACTGGCAACAACAGAGATTCTTCAATGCAACTAAAGATAGGAATAGGGAAATTAAAGTACTAAACTACAATAGTAGGAAATCAAATGTAGCGGATATTTTTTGTATATTGGGTTTTGGGATAAAATTCATAAATGTCAATTATGAGATAAAATAAGTGGGGTTATTCATACTCATATTTGTAAGGTTCATACTAAATTACAATTGAATACATATATATACAATGATGGCATTAAGACATACATAAACATCCATTATTTAGTGTGTCAAAGTACATGGTTGAGCAGATAAGACAACTTATTTTTTACTTAATTAAGATTATGTTGGATAAATAAGTCAAAGGATATCATATACAAATCATTAGCATGGGTTAAGTTTGTCATTTATAACACAAAAAGGGGTCTTTATCACTTTGATGGATTATAGGTATAATATATTTTTTAAGCAATATAAATCTTTGACCAATAAACATAAATGAATTAGAGAGTTATCATGTGGGATTATGGGATACCCTTCTTGACAAGAAATTATCTCTATATTATAATTGTTATGACAAACGTAATAGCTCAGTTAGGTAGAACACATTGTTCGCATGCAATGACCATAATTGTCCTTCTTAAAAGTTGAAGTCTTACTCCATAGCTTCAAGAGAATAAGAGAAACATAACTTGAAAATTTGGTTTTTTTTTTTTCAACTTCGATTGAAATTTTTTATAGATTTTTTTTATCTTTGTCATTCTAATTAATAGAGAGTAGAAATAGAGGGTTTCTATAGATTCTTATCTCATAGTCTTACTCATATTAATAGGAATATAAATAAGAAAATAATAAAGAATATATACATATTGAAATATTATTCTATTATATAATAATTAGAATAGTAGAATGAATAAATATATAGATTACTAATATATATATATATATGAAATGGAGGAATTGTCATAATCAAAGTCATATGCAAATTTTTATATTCAGATAAGTCAAGTATAAATCATTATATTCTAGCAAGTCAAATACATATTTTTAGATATAGATTGTCAGGTACATAGTATTATATTTAGATACATCATATACATATTTTTTATATATATTGCCAACCTAATAGGTATACCTACTTTAAATGTGTAGTATTGGGTCAAACCCTCCTATAGAGCTTGTCATCCTCGACATGAAAAATCACATCAAAAGGACCATTGAACTAATGGGGTCGACCGTGCAAATCTCCATCCTCCTACAAACACTTGTGATTTCTTAAAAAAAAATTTAATATGTTTGATGGACTTTCAAATTCAAATTTCAATGTGTTATTGTGTCACAAGTTTAGAAATAAATTTATGTAGTCAAATGTGGAGTTAAGGATATGCAAAAAAAATGTCAATGGAAATCATGCATATTATATTTAAATCATGCAAGTCAAAATATGAATCAAGAGCTCATAATATTATTGAAGGTTAAACATATATCATAAAAGTAATAACATGAGTGATGCTAGACAAGGACCATATATAATCATTTGAAGATGCATGATCATGCAACATAAATCTAAGATCAAGTAAATGCATAATAATATCCTAATTGATACAAAATAATCTTGCATCTACCTCAAATATAACATGCTCTCTAATGTTGAACATTTAAGACAAAACAAATAACAAGAATGATGCTAATCAAGAAGCGTATATAATTATTTGAATGCGCACAATCATGTAGCATGAGTCTAAGATCAAGTGAGGGCATAGTCATAACTATATATTAGGATTCAAGAAGCTCTTAATTTCTATAAAATAACCATGCCACCATCCTCAAACATGAAATATCCTCGAAATTCAATTCACACGACTCTAATTTCATCGAATACTTTCTGCGCCACAAATCATAATTAACTTGATGTGATACAACATGGGGTGAAACATGAATTGCACGTTAGAGATTAATGAGAGTTTAACTTTGCAATGTTAACGATAAAATCTAGCTTACTCAAGTTGGATTCAAGAAACTTCGTGATAGATTATGTTAACGGCAGTGATTACATTTAAGAATTACAAGAGTCTTGCAAAATATAACCAAAATAAACTAGATAATGCAAATAGCTACTACTAAAGCCACACGTTTAAAATTTAGATAATTCACCTTGAGGTCCTTTCATTGCTCTCGAAAATATGGGCTAGCGGAGGAGGATTGTAAGTAAACTCAACGATGCCACTAATAGACAAGTAATCCCGAGAGGACTCGTCGCCGGGGGGGATACCGGATTTGGAGGAGTGGGTGGGCGGCCGTCGATGATCCACTCGGAGTCTGGACGTTGTCTGTCGATGACTCGGATGAGAGACGGGAGGATCCGATCCAAGTAATCTCCAACAGTATCTTCGTCGGATTCGAATCCCGCGTCGAAGAACGGCGATCGATGGATGTCGAGGTTGCCGTGAGCCGTCAACACAAGTCCCCATTTCTAGGCTTCGGATCCGCCATTCATGATAGGGTTGCGTAGAAGAGAGGCAAAGGGGGAGTGGGGAAGTGGGCCGGGAAAATTGGGTGAGAGAGAGGTGGTCACGGTTTGGTGGTTTAGAGGGGTTCGGCCAAGGTGGGGTGGCCAAGAGGAGTGCAGAAATTCTGAGTTAATTTCAGAATTTTGGGTGGTCTAATGGGGGTGATTTAATTTGGAATTCAATTAAATCACAAAGGTGGAAGGGAGGCTAAAAGAGGAGTGGGGCTGATTTTGTGGAGTTAATATGTCATTTGGAGGAGAGAGAGGCCCACTAAGAGTGGCCGGCCATATGAGGAGGAGAGAGGGAGGTTTGGGAGTTATGAGAGTGGGGCCCAAGTTTAAGTAAGAAATTCAATTAAAATTCAGATTTAATGTGACTTAGGTAACTTCCCACAATTTAAAATGAAAGAGAGATCTAATTTGAAATTCAAATTAGGATTTAATTCATTAATGAGATCCCATAATGAAAGGGAGCCAATTAGGAAAGTGTTTAAACGAAATTTGAAATTCAAACCATAGGAATTCAAGGGGGAAAGAGGCGGTGGGAGAGGGCTACTGGGTTGGCCGGTGGGGGGAAAGGGGCTGGCCGGAGGGAGGTTGGTGGCTGCCCGGCGGCTGGTTCGGCGGTGGCTGATCTAGCCGGCGGAAATTGGAGGCAGGGTGGCCGGTGGTTTTGAACAGCTTAGAGTGGGCGGCAGCAAGGAGCAAGAGAGGGAAATCAGTAAGGGAAAATCTTTGGATTCAAGCGTGAATTCCACTCTTCACAAATGCTTTCAACCCGAATTTCCACGACGACGAATCGATCACAAGAAATAAATGAAGAAAAATGGTAGAACAAGAAGATCTAGAACTCACAAAGAGATCTAGCTTCTCCTACGAACTCACTAAGAGATCGAGGAGGGTGAACTCACAAAGAGATCATAAGTGGCAAATATTCTTCATTTCATCAAAACTAAACTATTACATAAGAAAAGAGCCATATAAATAGGCCTCAAAATGACAAGAAAGCAAAAGACTAAAATGCCCCTCGGGCTACAATAACGACCAAATACCCATAAGGGCAAAAACGGAAAAACATAAAAAATCAAATAAACTACTACATAAAATGATGAAAATAAAGATCATGATCGTGATCGTCGATCTCCGGCATCTCCTGATGATACATGTGTCGCAATCTCTGACGATGTCCTCATCATAACTACTAATAATTTAAAACACCAATAAATAGCAAATTATTCAATACCATATTTTTATTACATAAATTTTAAAACTTTAGAAATTCAATTTAAAATTTGTAAAATTAGTAAAACCATTTCACGGGATAGGACCTTGATTCATGATATCTCCAATGAATTTTTATCAATTAAGTCAAATAGGCCCATAACTTCAAATTTGATTGTAAATTAGGGAAGATTTCTTTTCAATCCAAATTCACCGGCATTGATTTTGAAAAATTATAGTTAACATTCTTTTCAAGTACAAGAACTATGTTATGCCTAATTATAAATAGATTTCACAGTTAATTGAACAAAGTCTCGATCTCCTTAATTTAGAACTTATATGCCCTAAACTCTAACTAAGTTTGAATCTTTAATCCATATTTAGTTAAGTCCTAGGCATATCAATTTTTTATTCATGGTTAGCTTTTATAATATTAACAAAATCAATATATAATATCAACACATTATAGTTAAATTTATACGCTACATCTAATTTTGATGGAACAAGATGGAGGAAGAGGTAAACTTGTGATAAAGAAGTTCTTAGTTTGGTGTCGATCTTCTTATTGAAGATCCAATTAGGAATAAGAGAATTGGTGGAGGACAAAGAAGAAATAAATGAGAGGATTTAATTCTCATAGGCATAGGCGGTCATGTGATCTTGCCTAACTTTACTATGCTCCTACATCTCTACCACAATCTCTCACCCGCACCTATCGAGTAGGGGTCTAGCAACAAGCCAAACCATTTTAAACCAGTTCAGTCAAAGCAGACCAAAATTTCTTTTTTTTTTTTAAGTTATTACAATAATCACCTATTTATGTTGGTAAACTTGGATTCAACACTAATTGATGCACAACAGTTTTCACAGTAAATGACTTGAGTGATATAAAACTACTTACTATCCAATGGTAGCATGTTTCTATAACTTAATTTTCGTAGCTTCCTGTCACATTTATTCTTCTAATTTTCTTCTTACTTATTATAGAAGAGCGTGCATTCCTTTTTGTTTCTTTTCCTTTTTCTTCTTGTAGGACAAGATGATACTAGATGATGGTGAAGACTGAAAAGGTTATTAGCTTGAGGTTTTCTTATGTGTTTTCCAAACTTGTAGTAGTTCCATCAATAACTTTGGTAACAAAATTTCTTTTTATAACTTTTATGAGATATATACTACCAGAGAATATCATTGTGAGGCATTAGCTTTGTTAAGGCGATGCTTAAGGCATCTGAGTGCATTTGTGAATATCATTCATAATAAAATTATGTTGGTATCTTCCATACAATATTTATGCTTCTATTTCTCACATTGAAGACAATGTGCACAGGCACTATGCCATAAAGATTCAGTCAATGAACTCAAATGATTAAATGACCAAATTGATCCCTAGACTTTTTAGATATGTCTATTTATTTTCAAATATTTACCATGTGTTTAATTTAGTTGCTTGACTCATCAGATATGAACAGTTTAATCATATCATCCATTTTGTTATTTCTTTGGACAGAACTTGGTGGCGGAAAGCTTTCCATGAGAGCATTATAGATTTTTAAGGATCAATTCTATTAATTTGAACTAACATTAAATAATGAGATTAATTTTAAAAAGTTCAAAATTTACCCTATAGAAAGCTTGTCTCCAATAATTTTCATTCAAAGAAATTGCAAAGTTGACGGTAGTACCAAATTGGTTCACATTTGAGGAGTTGAGAGACTGAACTCAAATTAATAGTTAAGGGAAAAGCAAGTCTTGTCAATCATAGGCAAGTAATTTCAGTATTTAGATGGTGCCTCCCCCTTGCCAGAATTTCTATGGCGCTGTGAAACACTAGCATTTCAATTAATGTCGCATTATTATGGCTTGAACCCATAGTGGATAGCATTCTTGTAAATGCAAGTGATGAACTGATAACAGTTTTACATCAGTAGAAGATCAATGTCCTTACATGCATTAAAAAAGTTTAGATGTGATGCCGTATTTACTGTTTCCTGCTAAGCTATGTAATAAGCTGCGTGAAAATAGACAAAATAAGGTTTAAATAACATAGGATGATAGC
This sequence comes from Dendrobium catenatum, assembly GCF_001605985.2. Classification (NCBI taxonomy): domain Eukaryota; kingdom Viridiplantae; phylum Streptophyta; class Magnoliopsida; order Asparagales; family Orchidaceae; genus Dendrobium; species Dendrobium catenatum. Next base: position 479,703 of record NW_021528048.1, on the reverse strand, counting down.
GCTTGCAGTTAAGAGTTTAGTCTTTCATGTAAATATACGTGGTCAAATTGGCTTATTAGTTGTTGTAACCTCCATGAAGTCCTAATGTCTTTTAATAGATTTGAATATTTCCTATTTAATACTTGTAAGCTATGTTGCACCGATACGGATACGGCGATACGGATATGACACGATACGGATACGGGACACGTCAATTCTTAAAAATACAGGATATGGATACGGCGTGGATATGACATTATAATATATAAATAATACATAAAAATTAAGAAAGTAATCAAAATATAATATTTAAAATGACAAAAAATTTGAAATAAAAGTAAGCATTAAATATTTAAATGTCTAGTATAACAACAAAAACAAAAAGATAAATTATCCAGCACATGAAATTTCAACTATTTAATAGAAGGAATGATAGGATTAGCTTTTTCAGTGGTTTGTCTTTGAGTTTTTATATCATCTTCAATAAATATCATAGCTTCTAATTTAGGCTCATCAAGTGAAACATTAGCAATTTCTAATATTTCCATATCCTCAAGAGATTCAAATCCATCTCCAACAACATCCCACATCATGTTGTCTCTTTCTATATAAGTTGGAGTTTTCCTTGAGAGAAGCCGAAGGTTTGTATGCACATAAACTAAATCTTCAGTCCGTTGTGTAGTAATTTTATTTCTCTTCATTGATTGGATGAACGAGTATGTACTCTAATTTCTTTCAGAACAAGATGAGGATGAAACTTGACCAAGCAATTTTATGGCGATTGTTTGAAGTCAAGGCGCTGAAGCTTCATGTATAATCCACCACATTTTCGGATCAATTCTCCACCTATCACGCAATGACTCTTGGTCACCAAAGTCCTCTAAATAATCAAAAAATTTAGCAAGCTTAATATTGACACTTCTCTTCTCCTCATTTGGAAAATAACGCTTCAAACATGTCTTCCTCATATTTGAAATTTCTAAATCTTTCTGTGGAGAAACTCTTTGAGGATCCTCTTGAAGCCATTCTTTAGTTAAATATCTTCAAAAAATATTAAAATGAAATAATGAAACAATCTTGAAAATACTAAACAACAATTTGTGAATTAATAATGAAAAATATTGAAATTTACCTGGGATTTAGTGAGCGAGCCAAGCAATGTAAATGTGTATTACTTTTGCTCTACCTATCTTCTAGAATAGCATAAATAACATCCCAAAAGCTTGAGTCTTCATGAAGTGCCTTCCTCTTATGTCTATATATAATTTTTTTTACTTTGGCAAGCATTGAATCCCACATCTCATAAATGAGATGTAAACAAGACTTATCCGTATCAGTTAATCTCAACATCTCATAAATTAGATCTGTGAAATTTATGATGTCTTCAATCTCATCCCACTATAAATCATCTAAAAATTTCTCCTTTATATATCTAGCATTTCCAACATTATCTTCCCTATAACAGGACCATTTGTCACTGATCACCGTAGCTTGAAGAGCATTTTTTATTTTTTTGAATCTTTTCAACATCACTATAACCGAGGCAAACCGAGTTTTAGCAACTGCAAGCATATTCAAATTAGAAAAGTCATTGAACATAGAGAGTCTCATGGAGTGATTCATAATAAAATTCCTAATTACAACTGCATCTCCAGCAATCACTGTTATCCAATGACATTCATTGTATTCTTAGCTGTACAAATGTTCTTCAAGGCAAGATTAAGCGTATGCACAACACATGGTGTCCAGAAAATATGAGGATAGCCTTGCTCTACAAGTAGACCTGCAGCTCTACAAACAGGTGCATTATCAGTAATGACCTGGATGATGTTTGAAGGCCCCACCATCATGATAACTTCTTTGATTAAATTATAAATGAAGAACTTATCCTTGTACTGTCCTTCAAAGTTTACAGCTTTGATAAACATATGATAGCTCTCTGTTACAACCATGAAGTTGATAAGTGGTCTTCTTTGTGAATCTGTCCACCCATCACAAACCAAAGTAACTCCTTTTTCCTTCTAAACTCCTCTAGTAGGCTCGAGCAACTTCTCAATATTATCCCTCTCTTTGCAACAACTTTGTTCTAATGACATTATATCTAGGTGACACGTATCCTGTAAGATTATTATTGTATGCATAGGTAAAGACATTCTTGTAATGTGGATTCCTTGCTAGGTTAAAAGGAAGTTCAACTGAGCAAAACATTCTAGCTATTTCTCCATCTAGTTGTTCTCTCATTTGTAAATTAAATGCTTTCTCCAAAGCACTATCTACAACATATTTTCTTCTTTTTGGTTTAAATCCCTCCATCCGAAAAGGTCCTTTATTAACAGTACTGTCATCACTTATAATCGAAGAAGAAGATGAAGGATATGAAACATGAGTGTTTGGAAGTGGAATATATTTTGGAAGCTCTTTTTTACTCTTTTGCTCAGCTTCACTAATTTTTCTTTGCAATTCAGTCATTTGTGATGAGCTTATATTTGGGCATACTTTATTTCCATGATCACTAATCTTTAATAAATGAGCTTTCACTCTATAATATGATCATTTGTATGTGGCATTACAAAAATTGCATTTGAATGTAATATTGCCACCCCCTTCTGACGTTTTACCTATTTTTGTCATATAACCCCACAGAGGTTTGTTATCTTCAATATTGGTCTCTGATGGACCATCAGTAGACCCAATTCCTACACCACTAGAGCTCATTATCCTACAAATGATCGACACAAAATAATCCACATGAATTTGAAACATAAAATTTTTTAATTAAAAGTGTAGATATGTTGCGCCTATGCCGGGGTCCAAGGGGGCGCTGCCCCCTAGCGACCTTCCCGGTCAGGTCGCAGGGTCAAGGGACAGCGCCCCTACGGGGGTTTCCGGGGCCCCCAGAATAAAATTTAATTATAAGAGTTGCTTAAAAGTTTTCTCTACCATCTCGGTACTACTTGGTACCATTCAGTACCCCTTTATACCGAGAAGTATCGAGCGGTATCGAGTTTCGGTACCGAGCAGTACCGAGTACCGAGCACCGAGCGGTACCGAGCAGTACTGAGCGTTACCGAGGGGTATTGAGCGGTACCGAGTTCTGGTACCGAGCCTATGATTAAGAAAACAAAGAACGAAGAAAACGAACCTTCAATGCTCGCCTTCACTGTTCGTGTTGTTGAGTCGCTCCGTCGACGAAGGATTCTGTCGGCTTTAATGCTCGCGTCATCAAACCTCTTTGTCGACGAAGGATGATCCTGTTCGCTTCTATGCTCGCGTCGTCGAGCCGATCCTTTGACTATAACGAAGAAGACGAAGACCTATGCGGAAATGAAAAACCTAGCTCGCCAAAATGTTTAAGCTGCATAAATGAATAGGTATATCGAGCGGATAGCCGAAATGAATAGGGCAAATTGCGGCTTTATTTTTTTTAATAGGATACTCGTGTCCGATCAAATTTAAATAATATTTTAATTGGACACGGCAAAGCCGTATCCGTGCCGTATTGGAGGCGTATCCGTATCCGACATGTGTCTGATACAACATACCTCATAAATAGGCGTATCCGTGCAACATAGCTTGTAAGTGACAGGCTACAGTTCAACCTAGTTGTGAGGAAAAATGACCAAAGGTTGACCAAGTCTAAATCAAGTTTAGATTTGTTACTTTAAATTTAAGGACATTAAATTAGAAGCTAAATGTTGTGAAGGAAACCCAAATATATGATAAAAAGTTATGAGCTGTTGTATTGTACTGAAGTTAGCAACAGAATGAAATGAGTATGATAAGATATCTAGAGTTGAAAGAAGAAATTGTTGAAGTGATTCATGTTAGTGATGTGATGATAACCTTTTAAGTTTATTATTGATGGGTACATTATTCTTATGATTATGGCTTATTCTCCTCAAGGAGATTTAGAGGGAAGTTTTAAAATTCGATGTTGGAGAAATAAGAATGGATGGAACACTTCAACACATATTTGTCAAGAAAACTATATTTATTTGTGGTGACAAAAATGAGCATATCCAGTAGGATGAGTTGTAAGAGATTTTATTATGGGTATGGATTAGGAAAGTAGGATGAGCTATAATAGATTTTCATTATGGGTATGGTATGGGAGATGGAAATATGATTGCAGAAGCTATAAATACTAAGCTATAGCAGATAATTTTGTGATTGATAATATAATTAAGCAATGAGATAAACATTATGTTACTCTCATATGTGAAGCTACTGAATTAGAAATAGATTTTCAGGAAAGGCTGGATTTTTTTTGCTTGGAGAAAGTTTGAGCACACATGGAGTAATAGTTATGGATGTTTACAAGTATAAAGAAATTAATCAAAAAATAATTTTCTTAGGATTAAATGGATGAACTTAAAGTCTGAAGGTTTGAATATGCCAAAGCTAATTGGAACTTTAGCATTGAACCAAATAATCATTATAGCTATAATAGGATTAAATGTATGATCGAATGACTGGATGTAGTTAAAAAATTATCATAAAAATTCTCGAATAGCCTAGAAATATATTATATATTAAGGAGATTCAATGGTTGAGCTAGATGTATAAGAAGTTTTTAGACATGAATGTTCCTTTAAAAGTGAAAAATAGATACTATTATGGCATGTAATAATTTTGCTGAAACCCGCAAAGGGGTAGTAATAAAACACCTAAGCTACATTTTTTTGATAATAATAGGATAGGTGGTAGGGAAAAAGGAGTCATAGAGACTTCACGCAAGTTAGATATATTAATTGTGAAGATTAGACGTAGAGGACCTTAATTAAAGTGAGACATCAAGCATATATGAGAATGCTATTTCAAGAAGTTATTATATAGTTTTAATGAAGAAAACTTTTCAACAGTGCCAAATGAATATAAATATGAATTGTTTTATCAAATAGATAAAGTTGAACCAGTTTTGAAGATGTACAAACATAAAGCTTTTGGTTCATATAAAATACCAATTGAGATTTAGGAAATTAAGAGCGATTTGCCAATGTTCTGCCTTCCATTTGTAGAGCACCAACAACAATTTTATTAGCTTTTCCCCTTAAAAAATTAATTAGATTAATGACCTTTTTTTTCTTTTTTAATGGGTTCTCTCCTATAAATATCTCTCTTCTATCCCTTAGAATAAGAAAAACAAACAATATTCTTCTTTCATATTTTTCAACAGAACTTCAGCATTTTTTTTTATTTGCACTATGTTCATTTCCTTGCTAGTGAAGCTCCTTTCTTGAACAATATTTCACTAGTTCTTGGAATAGCTTGTCTCAGATTCCTTCTGCTCGTTCAGTCTATACTTAGTTGGAACGACTTGCATGGCCTACCTTAGCCTTTTCGAATATATGGAAGTTTTATGCACTACGAAGCCATCTGCAAAGGTTAATCGTGGATTTTATGGAAAAATATTTGAAACACTAACCATTATGCTTATATTTCTTATAGAAAACTAGACTTCCAAGTTACTTTTGATACTCAAGAAGTTGCCTAGATGTATTAGCAGGATTCTCGAGTCCTTTGTCCTTTCACTTACTTGTTATGTGAGAAACATACGGATTATTTTCCAATAATCTGTAAAGAAAAAAATGAAATGATTATCTGGATAAAGATATATTTTGCTTAGTCATGTAAATGGGATTAATTATTCTATGCAGACGCCGAACGCCGTTTGGAGACCAACCAGAATGCGCCACGTCAGTGATACCGAGACGTGGCGCATTCTAGTTGATCTCTAGACGGTATTCTGCATCCGGTCTCCGCACTGAATATTTTCTCCGTAAATGGAGCCCTAGACTGGGACTCGAGTAACTAGTTTTGATTTTGTTTGGTCCCATCTATTAGGGTTCAGAAGTACTTGAAATGCTCATCAAACAGTTCATTGATCGCTACAATTGTGTTTGTTACTTGTTTCTGTTCTTAATTTCCTTAAAACTTTTACAGGATTTTGCAGTGATGATGTGTAATATGCTGGCTGGAGTGCCATGCATTGTTTACTGCTTTGAGGAAAATGTCAGCCATGATTCAGTCATATGCTGCTGAGGTTTTTTAAATTTTCAAATTTTTTAGGAGATGAAAATTTTACTGATTCTCATTTTCAATGTTGATGGTGCTTAGAATCATTTATTAAGCAGGTGTTTTGGTGCCACTGCTTCAACCAAATTGAACATCTCCAATGGAGTTTAGATGAATTGATCATTTGCTCGCTTTCTATTAACTACTTGAAGATAGATGCTGTGACATTTATTTCAACAAACCAAAAATTATGTGATTATTTTAAAAAACATTTTCATGTTGAATTCAATGGTTAATTTAACTTGATTTATTTCCTGTGTAAACCTGCTTTGTTAGTGTATACTTTATTAAATGATTCATTTAGTCGAGTCCACGCAGTGAGATGAAGATTTAATGTTATTGTTAGGGTATATTATTGTAGTATTTTCAGCTTCTCAAATGAGTATTCAAAGAAGCTCTCATGTCCGGGGGGTTAAAACGGGTCGACGGGTCAAGTTCATGTTTTATTCAAAATTGACCCTACCTAAATTTAATCAACTCGAATCTGATATGTTTAATAAACATATCAAAAATATCAACATAAATTCGACCCCCTAGTAATCCAAATTAGATCCATTAACTCTTTTTGGTTTAAATTTTTTTATAACTTAGTAACTATAAAATTTAAAGTATTTGATAAAAAATTATACGGATTTGAAGTCAAAAATAAATTTGCAGGTTAGCTCGAATTTAACCTATCGAAAAAATTCAAAAACTCAAATTTAACTCATTAATTAAATGGGTCAATCTGAATCTGAGTTTTTTAAATTCAGTTTAGATTGATTTAATAGGTGGGTCAAATTTTTGACACCCCTATTATCACTTGGGATGATTTTAAATTTTTAATATAAAATTTTTAAATTCATAAAATTTTTATACTGAAAGAAATCATCTTAAACGAAGACTTTGTTTGAAGTTATATTAAAAGAAAAATGTCAGTAGTTAATTTAACTGAACCTATAAAACATGTCAAAAACTTAGCTCGGATCAAACCTAAAGCAACCTAAAAGCTAAGTTTGGTGTTGAGATTCAATCAAATGCCATTATTGTTTTTTTGTTTTTTGAATAAGATATCTTATTAAGAATTAAATTTCATTTAAATTTAATAAAAAAATCATCACTAATATTTTCTAATCAAATCTTTTTAAATCTACATCAACCTTTCTTAACATAGACTGAATCTAATACATCTACCCTCCTAATTAGATCATTCAAAAACCGACATCTTATGCAATCAAACAATATAAGGAGCTCTAATCTTATTAGCCACCGGAGTACTCGAACCTTTTCATGTATATAACAATTTCGCATTCTATCTCTAAATGTAAGGCCACTCATCCAACTCAACAGCTTTTATGCTTCTCTTTTAGCGGCCAATTGCGCCATAAAACCAAAAAGGCTAAATAAAACCAAAAAGGCAAAGCCTGCACTCCTTAGACAATGGCCACCCCTAAAAATCTAACAAAAAATTATTTATCCAAACCAAACCGACTTACTCGGTACCATCCATATTATTCTGTGTGGAATCTGGAGGGCGTTTAGAGGCCAATAAAAATGTGCCACATCACTCTAAAAATATACCGCACTCGGTACATTGCACTTAACCGGACGAGAAACCTGTCCGGTCCCATTTTTTAGAAGTAGTTCAACGAGCATAAAGCATCATACACAGTTACTGCAAATAAAAATATCGTTACGCACAAGATCCAAAATCCACAGTAAGCATAAAAGTGCCCCTAATGCACCATAAAATAAAACTTTTTTAAGAAGTTCAACACAGAAGAAACCAACACCAGGATTTCTGACAAAAGACGCTTAAGATTTTGTGAAGACAACTAATGATTAGGGAAGCAGATTTAAACAAAGCAAGAAAGGTTCTATACGAAGAGATTTCTGATTTGTTTTTCACTCTTCAGCCACATTGACCAACTCATACTCCACTAAAGAAAGGTTGTTACCATCCTTGACTGAAAAGCTCGCAGGTTCAGTTACCTCAACACGCCCCCACTTGTCTACAGCCAGCCTCATCGACCCCTTGAACATATCTATCTTAGCATTGCGGAGGGTCACTGTCGCACCAACCTTCATCATATCAACTGACAAAATAGAGTAGCCAATGTAAGCCAACAAAATATTTCATTATAAAATCATTTTTTTTTTATGTAACAGTTTATTTCACTTTTTTAGCAAGATTTAGTCTTCGTTTGGGGGTTTTCTTACTGCTTCTTAAAGCAGTTTTCTAGTACATAAATTTTAATTTTTGTACTAAAAAATTGTTTCTGCTTTAAAAAGCAATAAAAAAAGCCGTCCCAAAAGCCGCCTTATTCATCCCAATTTTGCTACAAAAGCGAAGACAATAGCAGTTATCCTAAAAAAACAACAGACAAGTAACTTGCTAAGCATACAAAAGTAACTTTTAGTTAAAAAAAAATTTAATTTAACATATTTTTATACTGAAAGGTTGCTTTAGAAAGCTATTTCAAATGAAACCTTAGTGTGCTTTTTAATTGTTTTGCTTGTGTTTTTAAAAAAAAAAAATCAAGTTTAAAATATGCCAAAAAACTTGCTCACACTAATAACAAGCAATACTACAAGATAATATCCAAAAACAACATAAAGGGGATTCCTTCGATACAAATTCAGTCAAAACAAAGACGTTTGCATATACATAGAAAGGAGTAAAAATATAATAGCAGCGCATGGTGTAATAATTTGTATGTGTTCTATCATTCCATATATACGGGAGATAACAAAGTTGGCTGTTTCAACATTTGTGCATTGCAAAAATATCAAGCTAGCTCGCTGAATACCAATTCCTTAACAAAACAATACATAACCTACATAAAACTTAGAGAAGTTTACTCAATAAATTTGCGTATGACTTCCAAAATTTCCATGCGTAGGCACTAAAGCTCAAACTTTTCAAAAAAGTTCAAAAAATAAGAGAAGACTGTATAGAGGAAGCAATGGAAATGGAGAATTCTCTTACAAAATGTGTATTTTCTACAACTACAAAGAATACAATTCCTTTTGTTGCATGTCAGAAGGCGGGTCTTGCTATTGGTAGTGTTCGGAGGGTGAGTTTATCGGTTTAGTGTTACCCAGATAAATAGATTAATCCTCATAAGAGGCACAAACATTTATGGTGGAAAAACCTGAAGGAAGAAATAACAGGGCCTAACCTAATTTAAATAATTTTGTTAGGTATGTTCAAAAATGTAATGGCTCGTCCCTTCTATGATGTCGGCAAACAGACTAACACAAGAACAGTTTATGGAACCAGTGACGAAGGACATAGACTTCAATCAACATTGAATAGGTCTTAGAGTTATCAGATTCATCTCATTAAAACACATTCCAGCTAACTTGTAAAATATAGAAGACATTTGACCCCTCAAATGGCATGGAGAATTTTTTAATTATAGTTAGAGGTAATATTTAGAGAAAACCAAAAATCTGAACCGAATCTATCTTATTTGGTTAGTTTGGTTAATTTCTTGAAATATTGATTCATTTATCAGTAATAAATTGAACTTTTTTTCGATTTAGGGTATTGGTTCAATTTTTTTTCATTTTTGAAACTAACAGCCGATATACACCAATATTTTCAAATGTTAAATCAATCAAGTTTATGAAATGATTCTTTGATTTGAACTAAACAAGAGATAGAAAGATAAACATGTCCAATGTTTATATACTTAATTGAAATGATTCTCTTATTTAATGAAAAAAAATTATTATCAGTTAAAAATTCGATTTCTTAAAATCAAACCGGATAAACCTAAACTACATTTCAGTTCGTTTTGGTTCGTTTTAACAAATTTTTTTGTCGGTTTGGTTTTCTCAATTTCAAATCCATAACTATATGTTTTTACGAATTCATCAACCAATCCATCCAATCAAACTAAATGCATGCCTCTAATAAAGTTTTGGAACTTTACCTTAGGCTTATTTGGACTCGAATTAAGCCATTCGTATTAATTTTTGGTACAACTCACCTAACTGCATTGTCTTGAGTATAAATTTCGTGAAAATGGTATTCATATGATCGTGAAGTTTATTCTAAAAGTTTGACCTAAACACTTTGGTACTTTCAAATCTAAAATTTACATCAAATTTTGGACTAGATCAAAACAAAATTTAGTAACGAGTCATTTGCACCACATTTTTTTACGTCAAAATTATAAGCCAAAAATTCTCTAAATATTGAAATTTTTTAAATGTAATACCAAATTTTGGAAATTTTCAAGACATGACCTCTCTCCTAGGAGATAAACATAAAACCTTCTTAGACCAACGAACGAAATAATTACCCCTTGATCATAATTTCACCCTTCAATCAAATTGACACGTCATTCAAAACAAAATTTGTTGAAAAGTTTATTTATTTTTTCCAAAATAACTCAAAATTGCCTTCAGAAGCTCTATTAGGACTCAAATAAGCCAAAATTAAATCTAGAACATCAAAAAATACCTTTGGGGTTTTGAAATGCTCTAAAAGGCCTACATAAGGCAAAAATTGGGCCTAGAGATGTGAGTGGATGGATACGAGAGGCTGCACGTTGATAAGCTTTCAATTTTGTACTTCAAATTTGAGTGAACAAGCCCTTTTGTATTTTTTTTTATTATTTCCTATTTAAAAATCCTTTTGGGGGTTTTTGTTGGGTTGGGGGGGGGGGGGGGGGGGGGGGGGGGGGGCGCAAATTCAAATTATGGAGGCATATTAATAAACATGGTTGGGTTTATTTTGGGATATAAAAAAGTTGGTTGATACATATCCAAAATGGACATCGAAGTATTAAAAAACGCCCTTATAACCCCCTTCACAATACCACAAATGGTTGGTCTTAAGGCTTTTACATTGAGAGGAAGAAGGCACTGCTCAAGTTAAGGCGAGAGTCATTAGTCTCAAACCATCAACTCTAACTACAGATCTATTGTGATCACATGATCCCCATTATGATGACATATTATAGTTTCATGAACAAATAACATTCTATCATGGAGAACTTTCAACAAACTAATTTGGTTTCCAAGAGCAACTTTCCTATTTTCACTTTTGGGCTTGAGCAAAGAAGGGAGGTTTCATTAAAGAGGATAGGAATATCTGAATAACATTTAGTTGTTGGGACATAACAAATATGGACTTTATTATCCCAAAGAAAGTTATGAATCTCTTTTCTCAACTCACAAGGCAGAAGCAAAATTGCATAAACAAGTGGGTTTTAGGGCTCTTTGATTTTACAAGAGCAATAAAAAACATGTCCACGACAATGGAGGTCACAATATGAACATCATTATGGCCATCATTTTGTGAGTCTACACTATGAAGGAGATCGAGAATCTTAAAAAAAAGTGAAAGCATCGAGCAAGAGGCATTAATCAATGGCTGGCAACAATGGATAGGCAACATAGATGTCAGCATTAGTTTCCTGAAAATGTCGACACAGTTTAACGGCCAGGCAATGAACAATATCAACTTCGGTTGATAACAAACAATGCTAGAAGTAGGTGCTTACAGGTGATCGATGCAGTTGCCTTTCTGGCTATAAGGAAGATCAGGTAGCCAAAGAAAGCGTAAGTCAGGACAGGTGAAATCCCAATAAAGGTCGTTAAGATTCAAAACAAAGATTGAAGCTTGGAAATTCTCTAAGCTTGAAAATTATTTCCACCAAAAAGATACTTCCCGAATGTATAAAAGCATGGACTATTTATAGATTTCTGAAGGTAACATCTTAATGTTTTAATGGTCTTGAAATTGATAAGGTCTTGGAATTATTTGATTAATCCAATTTAATCGTTTCAACTATAATTATGCAAAATTTAGAGTGGATTTGACCCCTTAAATGGCATTAAAAAAAATTTCAATTATACTTCCCAACGCTTGTCTTGAATTAAGTTATTATTGATGTTGTTGGTTACATCTCCCATAACATCATTATTTTGAGTAAAAGTTATCTATAAATGAGTTTAAATAACCTTGGAGTTTATTATGAAGGTTTATGATCCAAATGTTTGGGTACTTTGAGATAAAAAATTTGCAACAAAATTCATGCTTGATCATATAAATATTTTGATTTCTCATTTGCAAACCCATTTTTGGACAAAAAAATTGCAAGTCCAAGAATAATTCTGATCTTGGAAATTTTGCTATGTAAAATCACAATTTTGACAAAATTTCAAGGTGTGATAACTCATTGTGCGCCAACTTATACCTCCCCCTTAAGATAGTGAATCAAGTAATTTCCCCTTAATCACAACCTTTAATAAAGCCCGAACATCATTCAAGATGAAAATTGCAAAAATAATATATTTTAATTTCTTCAAAATAACTCAAAACTACCTCTAGATTCTCTATTGGGACTCCTAATAGCCAAAATTGAGTATTAATCTGAAAATGCTCAAAAAGGCTTGGTTAGGCAAAAAGTAAGGGCCCAAACGCATGCTAGTAGGCTCGAGACACAACTAGCCATAGTGGCCCACTAGCGGACCCATGAGCACACGTTACAAGTTTGAGTAAACAAGCTTATCATGTCTTCTCCATCTTGTAAGAAGAAGCATAAAAGAAGAGAACTTTCTATACTAATAAATCAAATTAAACATTTGGTTAATGCATGCCAAAGCATGAGTGATGGACATCTTTCAGATGTAAATAAGATAGGCCCAATAGGCCCACCAACGATCATGATTGTTAAGACTAAATTTAGAAGCATTATATATATATATATATATATATATATATATATGATACCATCCATATTTTCTGTGCGGAGTCCGGAGGGTGTATGGAGGCCAATAAAAATGCACAACGTCACTCCAAAAATGTACCGCACTCAGTGCATTGCACTTAACCGGACGGGAAACCGGTCCGGTGACCGCACAGAATAATAACTCCCATATTTTAGAAGAAATTCAACGAGCATAAAGCATCATACACAGTAATGCAAATAAAAATCTTTACGCACAAGATCCAAAATCCATAGTAAGCATAAAAGTGCCCCTAATGCACCATAAAATAAAGCTTTTTAAGAAGTTCAACACAGAAGAAACCAACACCAGGATTTCTGACAAAAGACGCTTAAGATTTTGTGAAGACAACTAATGATTAGGGAAGCAGATTTAAACAAAGAAAGAAAGGTTCTATACGAAGAGATTTCTGATTTGTTTTTCACTCTTCAGCCACATTGACCAACTCATACTCCACTAAAGAAAGGTTGTTACCATCCTTGACTGAAAAGCTCGCAGGTTCAGTTACCTCAACACGCCCCCACTTGTCTACAGCCAGCCTCATCGACCCTTTGAACATATCAATCTTAGCATTGCGGAGGGTCACTGTCGCACCAACCTTCATCATATCAACTGACAAAAACAGAGTAACCAATGTAAGCCAACAAAATATTTCATTATAAAATCATATTATTTTTTTATGCAATGTTAGACCGGTCCATTCGACCAGTTCAGTTGGTCCGACTGGACCGACCTATGCGAACAGAGGCGGATTTCTCCGCCTCCTGTACGCGCCAAACACATGCATGGCGTGCGTGAGCCATTTTAGGAAGTTTAGGAGGGAAATTAAATGTAGGGATTGTTTAGAGATTTCCTTTTGAATTGTATGTATTAAATAGTTTGTTTTCCTAGGGATATGACATCTTGAATTTGGCTGCAATTTGAGATCTATTAGATTTAGGTTTTCTTTGGGCTCTAGCGGCGTCTAGAGATTTGGGAGAGATCGATCCTCCTCTCAAATAGAGGATCATTTGTATCTTGTTATTTTCCATTTCCCTTTCATCAAATAATACAAATCATCTACTGTTTCATGGTTTTGTATGGATTTTTGTGGAGAATTCTCGCTGTTTTCCAAAGATTGACAGGAAATACTTGAGATATACAAATGTTTCCTATCATGCAACAGCTTATTTCACTTTTTTAGCAAGAATTATTCATCCCAATTGTGCTACAAAAACGAAGACAATAGCAGTTAACCTAAAATACAATAGACAAGCAACTCGCTAAGCATAGAAAAGTAACTTTTTAGCACAAATTTTTTTAATTTAATAAATTGTTATACTAGAAAGCTGCTTTAGAAAGTAGAAAGAAAACTGTTCCAAATGAAAACTTAGAATGTTTTTTAATTGTTTTGCTTTTGTGTTTTTAAAAACAAATCGAGTTGTTTATAATATGCCAAAAAACTTGCTCACACTAACAACAAGCAATACTACAAGATAATATCCAAAAACAACAAATGGGATTCCTTCGGTACAAATTCAGTCAAAACCAAGATGTTTCCATATACATAGAAAGGGGTAATAATGTGTTTGTGTTCTATCATTTCATATATAGGTGAGATAACAAAGTTTGCTGTTTCAGCATTTTTGCATGCAAAAATATCAAGCTAGCTCGCTGAATACCAATTCCTTAACAAAACAATACATAACCTACATAAAACTTAGAGAAGTTTACTCAATAAATTTGCGGATGACTTCCAAAATTTCCATGCGTAGGCATTAAAGCTCAAACTTTTCACCCAAGTTCACAAAATAAGAGAAGACTGTAATAGAGGAAGCAAAGGAAATGGACAATTCTCTTACAAAATGTGTATTTTCTACAACTATAAAGAATAAAATTCCTTTTGCTGCATGTCAGAAGGCGGTCTTGCTATTGTTAGTGTTTGGAGGGAGAGTTTATCGGTTTAGTGTTACCCAGATAAATAGATTAAGCCTCATAAGAGGCACAAACATTTATGGGTGGAAAAACCTGAAGGAAGAAATAAGAAGGCCTAACCTAATTTAAATAATTTTGTTATGTGTGTTCAAAACTGTAATGGCTCATCCGTTTATGATGTCGGCAAACATAACTATAACACATGAACAGTTTGTGTGTGTTTGCGTGCAGGGTGTTGAAGGCAGTGGAAAATATTAACACATTCCAGCAGCTAACATGTAAAATATAGAGGACAGACCCCTCAAATGGCACGGAGAATTTTTTAATTATATTTAGAGGTAATATTTAGAGAAAACCAAAAATCTGAACCGAATCTATCTTATTTGGTTAGTTTGGTTATGTTCTTGAAATATTGATTCATTTATTAGTAATAAATTGAACTTCTTTTCGATTTTGGTTATTGGTTCAATTTTTTTGTTTTTGGAAACTAACAGCCGATATACACTAATATTTTCAAATCTTAAATCAATCAAGTTTATGAAATGATTCTTTGATTTGAACTAAGCAAGAGATAGAAAGATAAACAAGTCCAACGTTAATATACTTGAAATGATTCTCTTATTTAATGAAAAAATTATTATCAGTTAAAAATTCGATTTCTTAAAAATCAAACCGGACAAACCTAACTACATTTCAGTTCGTTTTGGTTCGTTTGTACAGATATTTTTCTCGTCCAAAACTAATTGTTTTTTACGAATTCATCAACCAATCTATCCAAACAAACTAAATGCATGCCTCTAATTATGTTTTGGAACTTTATCTTAGGCTAATTTTGACTCGAATTAAGCCATTCGTATTACTATTTGGTACAACTCACCTAATTGCATAGTCTTGAGTATAAATTTCGTGAAAATGGTATTCATATGATCGTGAAGTTTATTCTAAAAGTTTGACCTAAACACTGGTGCTTTCAAATCTAAAATTTACATCAAATTTTGGACTTGATCAAAACAAAATTTATTAATGAGTCTTTGCACCATATTTTTTTATGTCAAAACTATAAGTCCAAAAATTCTCTAAATCTTGAAATTTTTTAAATGTAATATAAACATTTGGAAATTTCCAAGACATGACCTCTCCTTGGACATAAACATAAACCTTCTTAGAGCAATGAATGAAATAAATACCCCTTGATCGTAATTTCACCCTTCAATCAAATGGGCACGTCATTCAGAACAAAATTTGTTGAAAAGTTTATTTATTTTTTCCCAAAGTAACTCAAATTTGCCTTCAAAAGCTCTATTAGGACTCAAATAAGCCAAAATTAAATCTAGAACATTAAAAAATACCTTTGGGGTTTTGAAATGCTCTAAAAGGCCTACATAAGGCAAAAAAATGGGCCTATAGATGTGAGTGGGTGGATACGAGAGGCTGCACGTTGATGAGCTTTCAATTTTGTGATTCAAATTTGAGTGAACAACCCCTTTTGGATTTCTTTTGAATTTTTTTTAATTATTTCCTATTTAAAAATACTTTTAAAAGGAGGGGGGCAAATTAAAATTATGGAGGCATATTAATAAACATGGTTGGGTTTATTTTGGGATATACAAAAGTTGGTTGATATATATCCAAAATGGACATTGAAATAAATGAATATAGTGGAAATTAAAGAACGCCCTTAGAACCCACTTCACAATACCACAAATTGCTTGGTCTTAAGGGTTTTACATTGAGAGGAAGGCACTGCTCAA
The DNA here is from genome assembly GCF_001605985.2 of Dendrobium catenatum. Classification (NCBI taxonomy): domain Eukaryota; kingdom Viridiplantae; phylum Streptophyta; class Magnoliopsida; order Asparagales; family Orchidaceae; genus Dendrobium; species Dendrobium catenatum. The sequence goes on along the minus strand of NW_021528048.1, from coordinate 463,258 downwards.
GTTAAGGTGAGAGTCATTAGTCTCAAACCATCAACTCTACCTACAGATCTATTGTGACGACATGATCCCCATTATGATGACATGTCATAGTTTCATGAACAATAACATTCTATCATGGAGTGCTTTCAACAAACTAATTTGGTTTTCAAGTGCAACTTTCCTATTTTCACTTTTGGGCTTGAGCAAAGAAGAAATAAAATCAACATGAAGAAGGGAGGTTTCATTAAAGAGGATAGGAATATCTGAATAAAATTTACTTGTTGGGACATAACAAATATGGACTTCATTATCCCAAAGAAAATTATGAAATCTCTTCTCTTAACTCACAAGGCAGAAGCAAAATTGCATAAAAAGTGGGTTTTAGGGCTCTTTGATTTTATACGAGCAATAAAAGACATGTCCACCACAATGGAGGTCGCAATATGAACATCATTATGACCATCATTTTGTGAGTCTACACTATGAAGGAGATCGAGAATCTTAAAAAATAGTGAAAGCATCGAGCGAGAGGCATTAATCAATGGCTGGCAACAATGGATAGGCAATATAGGATGTCAGCATTAGTTGCCTGAAAATGTCGACACCATTTATTTAACGATGGCCAGGCAATGAACAATACCAACTTCCATTGATAACGAACAATGCTAGAAGTAGGTGCTTACAGGTGATCGATGCGGTTGTCTTTCTGGCTATAGGGAAGATCAGGTAGCCAAAAAAGGCGTAAGTCAGCACAGGTGAAATCCCCAAAAAGGTCGTTAAGATTCAAAACGACGACTGAAGCTGGGGAATTCTCTAAGCTTGAAAATTATTTCCACCAAAAAGATTCTTCCCGAATGTATAAAGCATGGCCTATTTATAGATTTCTAAAGGGAACATCTTAATGTTTTGATGGTCTTGAAATTGAGTAGGTCTTGGACTTATTTGATTAATCCAGTTTAATCGTTTCAACTATAATTATGCAAAATTTAGAGTGGATTTGACCCCTTCCTTAACTGGCATAAACAAAATTTCAATTATACTTTCCAACGCTTGTCTTGAATTAAGTTATTATTGATGTTGTTGGTTACATCTCGCATAACATCACTATTTTGAGTCAAAGTGATCTACAAATGAGTTTAAATAACCTTGGAGTTTATTATGAAGGTTTATGATCCACATGTTTGGGTACTTTGAGATAAGAAATTTGCAACAAAATTCATGCTTGATCATATAAATATTTTGATTTCTCATTTGCACCCCATTTTTGGACAAAAAAAATTGCGAGTCCAAGAATAATTCTGATCTTGGAAATTTTGCTATATAAAATCACAAATTTGAGAAAATTTCAAGGTGCGATAACTCATTGAACGCCAACTTGGACCTCCCCCTTAAGATAGTGAATCAAGTAATTTCCCCTTATCACAACCTTTAATAAAGTCTGAACATCATTCAAGATGAAAATTGCTAAAATAATATATTTTAATTTCTTCAAAATAGCTCAAAACTACCTGTAGATTCTCTATTGAGACTCCTAATAGCCAAAATTGAGTATTAATCTGAAAATGCTCAAAAAGGCTTGGTTAGGAAAAAAGTAAGGGCCCGAACACATGCTAGTAGGCTCGAGACACAACTAGTCAACTAGCCATAGTGGCCCACTAGCGGACCCATGATCACACGTTACAAGTTCTATAAGATGATAGTGAGACCTTCAACCATTGGGCTTGTTGTGTGATAGAAAAGTTCCTCACAAACTTAAGGGAAAATTCTATAAGATGATAGTGAGACCTTCAAAGCTTTATGGTACAGAATGTTGGCCATTGAAAGAGAAGCATAATATTAAGTTCAATGTTGCAAAGATGAGGATGCTCAGGTGGATGAGTGGCTTTACTCTTAGAGATGGGATACGAAATAAGCATATACGTGAAAAGGTTGGAGTAGCTCCAGTGGAAGATAAGATTAGAGAGAGTCACCTTAGATGATTTGGTCACATAAAATGGCAGCCTTTTGATTACCCGGTTAGGAAAGTATATGTATTATATTTGACTTATGTTAATAAAGGTAGAGGTGGACCTAAAAAGACTTAGTTAAAAAATAATAGAAATGACCTTTCTTTATTAGATTTCGATGATAATTTGACTCTTAACATGACACAATGAAGAAAAAGGATTCATGTAGCCGACCCCATAGTGGGATAAACGCTTGTTGTTGTTGTTGTTCCAAAGAATCGACCATCATAAATGATGAAAATTATAATAAAGAAGAATTACATGGGCTAGAAAGCAATATAATTTGAACGAAAGAAACTACCTGAAATGATCTCATATTATAAAGACATTTAAAAATGGAAAGGGAAAATCAATCATTTGTTAATCCTTCTCTTAATCTAAAAAATCAAAAGTTTACACTTGGGATAAAGCAAATTACATGGTCATGCCACAATTTATGGAATAACATTATGTCTGAAATTAGTGGGTCGTATATGTTCCAAGAAACCACAAAAGGCATTTGAGAAGTTATCAAAAAGACTTGCTCAAAACCTAAAAAATCCACTCTGAGCTCTAAAATCAAGATGAAGCTCACAACAATCAAGCAAATGTAACCTCTTTATCATTAAATACTATAACTCCATGAAGGTCTATTGGCTAGAACTAGAATACTACAAAGATATCAAGATGAAATGCACTGATGATGCTTTATAATTTGTAGAAAAAAGTGTTTGAGTTTCTTGTGGAACTCAAAAATGAATTTAAACAACCACATTATATATCTCCATTCTTCATCCACTATAACACCTTCAATCTCCACTCTTCGTCCACTATAACACCTTCAACACCTCCCTGCATCCCTCATAATTCCACATTATATATCTCCTTTTCCATTCCTTTCTTTCCATTTTCAATTAGAGATCGCCTCTCTTCCTTCTATATATGATTCAATTGCATTTTCTAGCTTGGCCTTGTTTGTTTAGTTGTTCGAAATAACATTTTCAATTCAAGAGAACGGTGATAAGAATTAAAAAACTCCATGGCGCATATTGAATAAGAACCATTGGTAGGTGTTCCAAGACATTGTTTTAGAGTTGTTTTACCTAAACATGCCAGTAGATATTTGATTGCTTGCTCGGTAAAAATATGAAACATATTTAAGAAAATCACTATCCCGATATTTATCATATGTATTGACCTCATAATATGCACATGAATACGCATACATACAGGTAATTCCTTTCCTACTGATATGCACAAAACAATAAAAAAAAACTAAGTTCAATATCTAAGTTTGGATCATTTTTTAACCAATTTTGGGCAAACAAAAGGAACGGTGCAGACCCATTCTCATTCCATTCTATTTCCATCCGGTGTTTACAAACCCAGCTCAAGTGGAAAGCAGTGAAGACATCCTTCTCATTGAAACACCCGCATGTCAGTTCTTCGTTAGTGTGCCACATGTATTTGTATGACCTCTTATAACCTTGATACGAGCCAACAAATGGAGCATTATGAAATGTAAATATATACAACAAGACAACCTATTTGTTTTATTTGTAAGCTGTCATATGTGTGTCTCTAATCAGGATTCGTTGGAAGCTTCAGGCTTGGGAAAATAATACGAATGGAGCCCCATGCATCGAGTACACCAAGGCATTGGCATCTTCCAATCGAACATCTCAAAATAACCCAGCTGAGAAAATAATTGAATGCATAGCCATAGGAGCCCAAAAAACATTCTAATTGCCACTTTAATTCATCTACAATCTCTTCTCACCGGACAAAGAACAAATTAAAAGGAACCCAACCAAATCCAGCAGACACCAAAGAAACCATAAATTAACCTAAACCAGGCCCCTAAACAAATCAAAGAGAAGCAGATACGGAGAGAGGGGGGGAGAGAGGCGGAAGGAAAACGAACCCTGGTCGTTGCGAGCGGTAAAAATGATGGTCCCTGTCTCATCTCCGACGATGCATTCGGAAATCTTCGATTGTCGGGGCTGGGTAGATGCCGCCCGACTCTTCTGTAACACGGTCTTCGATTCAAGAACCTTCACCGAAAGAGTGTGTCCGTTCGTCCCCGGCTTCAACTGATCCACCTTCACGAACACCGGCTTCCTCATTGCAGGTCTCACCATCTGTCCCTGCTCCTCCACCATCTGTTCCTGCTCCCTAATCATCTGTCCCTGCGGTCCCTGCTCCCTCATCATCTGTCCCTGCTCCCCCTCCGCCGCCGTCGACATTTCTGCCCGAATCAGAGAAACCCTAAACCTAACCTTTACAGGATCGGACGTCCGAAATAAATACCGAAAGTAGAGCCCGTAAAAAACTTCTCTATCCGATTTTTTTTCTTCTGTTAGCGAATCGAGTGCTGGCGAAGACCGGAAGAGGCGATAAACGAGGAGAGCGATGTAAAATGTCCCGCGAAAGAGTTTAAGTGGAGCCGAATTGGATTTAATTTGATTATACAAAAAATTATCAAATATGTGATACAGAGGGATCTTTTGTATTGGACATGCTCGCGCGGGCTACAGATTTGGGTGTATGGGCTTCTGCTTCGAAAAGATTAACATGACGGGGATCTTATGACTTTCTCTCAGAGCATCTTTAATGGAACGGCAAATAATTGTTTGATCTCGGATGAATAGTGTGACATTCATATTGATGTTGCACTATTCATCTACATCATTTTTTTTGTCTCTCTCTATACCAAACTTGCCGATGAAACTTGCGAAAGAAAAGAACGATTGTTACGGGGCAAAATGGAGTTCGATTGGAGATGAATCACGATATTTTTTAGTTTCACGACATTTTGGAGTGAAAAATGAGATTTTCGGTTGTACATGCCCTAAAGCTTCTTAATCAACCATAAAGAGAAAAAACAATATATAGAACCTAAGCAAACTGGTTGTGTAGAGACTACATTAATAGAGAACATAAACAAATAAATACTTTAATATATCTCCTCTACACGTGTCTGTCTTTTATTGATGGGTTCATAAAACCTATGGCTATATATAGGCATAGTTGGATGTATTCTATTAACCAATGAATAATAATCTTCGCACTACTTGTATTGCTCATCTTCTTCTTAGAGTTCTTGTTCTCTGGTTAAAGAAACTCTGCACAGAGATATTGTAATCTCTTCATGGTATCAGAGCAGGGGAGAACAAGTACGGAAGCCATGGCAAGTTCATTCGTCGCTCAACAAGAAGAAGATTAAGACTCAGAGATACAAGATGAAATTCCCATCCCACCATCACTGAAATTCATCATAGGTAACCTAAAGAACATCGTTCCAACACCTCTCTCCACAGACAATTACCATATGTGGCGATCCCAAATCACGAAAATTCTCCGCGCAAACAAATTTGAAAGGTATCTTGATCCCTCTGTTCCCCCACCTCTTCCAACGCTGACTCGTTCGGATGGAACTACGGTTCCGAACATTCGTTACGCGCAATGGACACTCACTGATCAGAACCTCGCCGCGGCTATATGTTCAACTATTTCTCCATCCATCCTACCTTATCTCATCAATCTTGATTCTACCTCAGCCATCTGGACCACTCTAGAGCTTAGATTTCAATCCTCTAATCGCTCGAAAGTGATTCAGTTAAAGAACGATCTTCATCACATAACGATGAAAACCTCCATGACTCAATATATTGTTGATATAAAGTACTTGGTAGATCAAATAGCCTCTGTCGGATCTGTGCTCAATACCGAGGATATCATCTTGTATATCCTAAATGGCCTTCCGGCAACCTATCAAGCGTTCAAGACGGCTATAAGAATGATGCTATAACACCTATTAGCCTTGACCAATTATATCCTCTTCTACTGAGCGAAGAGATCAACATAGCTGCAGAAACAGCTCGGACCTCTCACATGGCTGATCCCAATCTCGCACTGTACAACTACCGTGGTCGCGGAAAAAGAAATCGAGGAAGAAACACTGCTCGCGATTCATCATCCAACTGTAATTCCTCCGATCCTCCCGCGACCTACCAGATCTGTCTCAAACGGGGACACTATGCCGCTACATGCTGGCACTGTCTAAACATTAATTACACACCCGCTACATCCACAACTCCGTCACGTGCCATGGTGGCAGCACCAACAAACCAAGTCGAGAACGATTGGTTTCTTGACTCGGGTGCCTCGTCGCATCTAACGCATTCACTCGACAATCTTTCCATTGCCAATCCCTATCAGGGAGCTGAATCCATAATTATCGGTGATGGTCGGACAATGCCGATTTCGAACTCTGGTACAGGTTTGTTACCCACCACAAATCGTAAGTTGAAGTTGTCTCAAATTCTTCACATTCCGCGTATTAAATACAATTTGATTTCGATTTCTCAAATTACCAAAGATAACAACATTTCTATCACATTTGATCCTAATGGTTTAATTTTTAAGGACATTCAGACGCAGGAAATTCTACTTCAAGGGCCTTGCCATAACGGCCTCTACCCAATCAAGAACTTCCATCCGTGCACTCTACACTCAGCCCTCACCGCCACAGCAGCTTCATATGAAATTTGGCATAATAGATTAGGCCACCCTAATAGCAGGGTGTTATCCGTTATATCTCAATGTAACCCGCCACTTAGAATTTCAAGATTTTCTTCTCAATGTAAATCTTGCAAATTAGCTAAAGGTCATAAACTAGTATTTGAAAAATCTGCAAATCGAAGCAATGACATTCTTGAATTACTTCACTCTGACGTATGGGGACCCTCTCCCATTGCTTCAAACCAAGGTTTTCTTTACTATGTTATTTTTGTAGATGACTATTCCAGGTTTACATGGATCTATCCAATGACACATAAATCGGAGGTTACCAGCATCTTCATCAACTTCAAGCATTACATTGAGAAGCAGACATCCAAACAGATCAAATGCTTCCGGACAGACGACGGCTTGGAATACAACAATCGCATTCTCATCTCATTTCTCAAACAAAACGGGATTGCACATCAAATGTCATGCCCATACACACCTGAGCAGAACGGGCTCTCGGAAAGAAAGCATAGGCATATTATTGAAACTACAAGATCTCTTCTACTCATTGCATCCGTCCCTACGGTCTACTGGGCAGACACAGTGCTCACTGCTACATATTTGATCAATCGCATGCCCTCTGCTACAACTCATAACAAATCACCATTTGAACTTCTACATAAGCACAAACCATATTATACTCACCTTAGAACATTCGGATGCGAATGTTTTCCCCTACTCCCACCAATCCTTCGCAATAAACTGCAGCCTAAAACTAAATCCACGGTGTTCTTGGGATACTCTGAAACTTATAAAGGGTACAAATGTCTTGATAAACAATCCAACAAAATATTTATGTCAAGACATACTACCTTTAATGAGACAAGTTTTCCATTCAATAATATAACTGAATCGTTCTCATATCAATCAACAACCATTTCGCCTCTGCTGCTTACTCTCGTATCCGCTGTAAACATAGAGCACAAGCATAATCACCTGCAAAACCCACAAACTACATCTACATCTACGCACAAGCAGCTCATCAACATTCAACCTTTTGATCATCACTCCAATACTAATAGCATTCCCCTGCAACCGGCTCAGTCCAACAACACCACTACAAGGCATTCCATGGTAACACGGTGTCAAACAGGATCATTAAAACCTCGCATCCAAATGAATCTCATTCATCATCAAGCGGCAGCCACGATGGATAAAGTCCCTACAAATTTCACTGAAGCAATCAAACATGCTGAGTGGCGCAAAGCGATGGCCAACGAATTTTTCGCCCTTCAACAGCAAGGGACTTGGACTCTCGTTCCTCCACCAGTCGACACTCACATACTTGGATGTAGGTGGACGTACAGACTAAAATATCACTCTGATGGCTCCATAGCAAGGCACAAAGCACGATTAGTAGCGCAAGGGAACAATCAGGAATACGGTATTAATTAAATGAAACGTTTAGCCCGGTGGCCAAACTACCTACGATCTGTATCCTACTTACCGTTGCAGTTCACCACAACTGGCCAGTCCAACAGTTGGACGTGGACAACACATTTCTACACTGCGAGCTCTCAGAGATCATTCACATGACTCAACCAAGAGGTTTTGAAGACTTGTCTCACCCCCATCATGTATATCGGCTAAACAAAGCCATCTACGGCCTTAAACAAGCCCCACGACAGTGGTACAATACCTTCACCACTCATCTACTTTCTCTCGGCTTCCAGCTTAGTACATTCGACTCCTCTTTACTGATTTACAAGCAACATCAAGTAAGCATTTTTCTAATTCTCTATGTAAATGATATCTTAATTATAGGTAATAATCAAGAAGTGATAACCAAACTTCTTGATCAACTAAATGCTAAGTTTTCAATGAAACACCTCGGTATAGCCAGTTCATTTCTTGGCATACAAATCAAATCTACTCATACTAGCTATTCTTTATCTCAATCCACATATGCTTACTCCATACTTCAACAGGTTAACATGACGCAATGCAACCCAATTGGAAATCCCAACTGCACCAAAATGCCACCACCGCACTCGGCGGAGTCCCAATTTTCATATCCTGCTACATATCGACGTATAACCGGCTCGCTATAGTATTTGACCATTACTCGCTCGACATAGCCTACGCCATCAACCTTCTATCTCAGCATATGCATGAGCCGCATCCATCACATACAACTTTGCTCAAACGTTTGCTTAGATACATTAAGGGAACGCTGAATTATGGACTACCGATCACGAAAAGCAACCTCATACTTCACTCCTTCTCGGACGCCGACTGGGCAGGGGACCCGATCTCACGAAAATCAACCTCCGGCTACTGCTCATTTCTCAGCTCTACACTCATATCATGGACCGTTAAAAAGCAACAAACGGTGGCTCGTTCTTCCATTGAATCAGAGTATAGAGCGCTGGCAGCTCTCACGGTAGACATAATTTTCCTCCGACGGCTCCTAGAAGATTTTGGCATTCCCTCCGATCAACCAACAGAGCTTTACCGTGATAAGACTTCCGTAATTGCACTCGCGCATAATCCCGTCTTTCACGCGAGAACTAAGTGTGAAAGCCCGATTTCCTTCCAGGATCGTCTAGGACGAAGTGGGATCATCCGGGACGATCAGTACAGAATTTATGGACAGAGGAGGTTCGTCCCAGGACAAAATTTGGTTCGTCGGGATGAAATTTGTCCAGAGAGCAAGTCGTTCAGGAACGAATACACTTCATTGAGATGAAGTTTGTCTAGAGGGCAAATCGTCCCGTGATGAATATGATTCATTCGGGACGATCCTGCTTGATAAATATCCGATTTGAGATATTTTTTGAGATATTTTGAAGAGAGAGAAAAAGTAGGAAAGAGAAAGAGAATGAAAAAGAGAGGAAAGGCTTAGTTTTAAAGCTCGCGGTGCGCTTTTCATTCGACGTCGCTGTTAAAAGATTTGTTCGTCTTATAGTAAGAACTCCGAATCCTATTTCTGATTTCGAAGATTTTGAGTTTTGGTATTTTTCTGCTCAGTTTTGTGTTTCCGTTACCGAAAAACGTGCATATCTTTTTATTGACAAAACTTTTACCGCGTAACTTTTGGTATGTTTCTGAGATGATGTTTTTGTACAATTTGAGTATTTTCTGGAAAGTTTTTATCGAATAGAAAATTATTTGGACATTGAAAAATATTGCTTCAGTACGAGTAAAGCTTTGAAACGTTGTTTTATTCAATTTCTGGTAATTTGGTGATTTTCTAAAACTGTGTATTTTAACTATGTTTGGAATTCTGTCGACTGTACGATATTTTAAGGGTTCTCCATAATTGATCTATTTGTATTTGTTGTTCTATATAAATGTGCATATGATTGAATCTATTACTATTACATTCTGAAAGACAAGTAAAGACTGCTTGAACCGTTGGTTGGAGATTGATCTACTTGTACAGGATGGTGGGCCGACGGGCTTTCCTTTAAAAAGGGTTTGGTGTTATCCTCTATTGATCATCGATATAACGATTGGGATTCATAAGTAGTATGCCGACGGGCGGCCGACGGGCGAGAGTGACGACTCTATTGAACCAACGGATACAATGATACAGCGATATTCCAAGATTGAAAAACACCGTAATAACCATGTCTTTTACTTGTTGAGTAAAGACTGGTTAAACTGTTGGTTGGAGATTGATTTACTTGTATAGGATGGTGTGCCGACGGGCTTTCCTTTAAAAAAAGTTTGGTGTTATCCTCTATTGATCATTGATATAATGATTGGGAGTCATAAGGAGATTATGCGGACGGGCAACCGACAGGCAAAGAGTGACGACTCTATTGAGCCAACGAATTACTAACATACTAATCTTGAAAAATGCCTTAATAGCCAGTGATTGTACATGTCGAGTAAGAACATTGTATTGTATTGCATGTTTAAAGTATTATTCTTATGATTACCTTATGGATTTACTGATATTGAATTGATCTATTGTTATTGATTGATTTATTGATTACCGTACGCATTTATTTATACCGACGGATTTATTGATTTATTGATATTGAATGGATTTACTGGCGAATTTACGGGTTTACTGTTACTGTACGATTTCATTGATATTGCATATTGTACATGTCACTAAACACAGATACCGATATGAATGTTGATATTGCATTGATTCATTGATACTACCGATACCGATACCGATACCGATACCGATACTACTGATTCACTGAGACACTAATTCATTGTACTTATCTTATAGCACGTGATACACCGAATAAGACATATGTGATACATGTGGTACACCGAGCACGTGATCTATGATATGATTTTACTGTATTGATTGATTTGATTGCTTTTAATTATTATTATTGATTTATTGATTTGATTGTTTTATGTGATTTCATACCGTTTGATATTATTGGTCGGAATTGATTTCTTTATTGATCTGATTGATTCTATTGATATGATTGGGTGATGTTAATCGTCTTTGATTTGACGGATTTACACGTACTGATTCATTTACTGAGGATTTATCGTTACTGTACAAATTTACTGTTTCTACACGATTTCACTGTTATAGCTTAATCGTTCATGTCATCACTGGATTGTTACTGATATTGATACATACGCTGCTACTACATTGATTTGACTGATGTTATAGACTGATGTTCTAGATAAGACGACTACTGTAGATATTTGATGCATGTACTGATTTATTGAGCTTTACGGACTTTTATACTGCTTAATGATTCTTTGACTGTCGACTGAGGATTTTACCATTTCTATACTGATTACTGTTTATGCATTGATTTCTATTTCTGTACTGATTTTCGTATCTGCATCGACTCATTGATCATGTTCAAGTGGCTGATATTGATTTGATTAATTTACATGCATATTACTTTCGTACCGTGCTTTGATTTCAGTTGTAGGTTTTTTGTGACTTGCTAGGATTTTTGAAGCTCATTATATGTGGTTAATGATTTCAGGTGCAGAGCCTCCCGCGTGAACTTCTTTCAGACACTAATATAGTTTTTCGTAATTTTTTATTCTTGCATTATTTTGTAACCCGAGTGGCTATTGTACATGTTCTTTTGGATTTTGTATATGAAATGCCGGAATGTGAATTATAATATTTTGATGTATTTGTTTTCTTTAATACAATTATCATTTCTGAATGTCTGTATTGATCTGAGAAAAAAAAAAGAGAACGAATAAGAAGAAGAATGTCAGATGAATCCTTTCACTATAGATGTCTGGGATGTTACACTAAGCATATATAAATTGATCAACGGTTTTTTAGAGATCAAATCTAGCACCATAAAATCATGTTTCTGCCCATAAGCACCATGGATCAGATCGCGGATATTCTCACCAAGCCTCTCTCTACACACAGGTTCAAAACTTTGAGAGACAAACTGACGATCAAGCCGGATTCCTCAGTTTGAGAGGGGATAATAGAGAACATAAACAAATAAATACTTTAATATCTCCTCTACACGTGTCTGTCTTTTATTGATGGGTTCATAAAACCTATGGCTATATATAGGCATAATTGGATGTATTCTATTAACCAATGAATAATAATCTTCTCACTACTTGTATTGCTCATCTTCTTCTTAGAGTTCTTGTTCTCTGGTTAAAGAAACTCTGCTCATAGATATTCTGATCTCTTCATATTTCGTCAAAATTTAGAGCGAAAGTCTATTTCACTTAGGTTCATTTGGGATGGCTTTATTATTATTTCAATTTTTGTACTAAAAAATTGTTTTAAGAATTAATAAGAAAGCAGTCCCAAACTAAGCCTTAGATAGTTAGACGAAAGATATCCATATGTGCTTTCCCGTCATAAAAAATGATCTCCCCATATGCTTATCCATATTCAGAATCGTATTGACTGCGATTGTAGCGAGCAGAAAAATGCATATCGATTGTGATTCCAACGAGCAGTAGATGCCAATAGAGGTTTAGGGTTATGAAGGATACCAATTGAGACAATGTTCATGCATATCAATTGCGATTTATGAACAAGTGTGAATATGAGATTCATTTCTGATACGTCATCAAAAAATTATCTTGATCGAGCACGAATCTTGATGCAAAATCAAGTTGGAAACTTTCGAAATTAAAATTGGAACCATTTGAACTCTGATTTCAAACAAACTTACAGCTGAACTGGACGTCTTAGAAATATGAACCCAACACACCAAATTCGACTCAATCTGAGCCCAAATGAGGCCAAATCAAGTACCCGAAGCGCTATTGTAAGACTCAAACCACAATTTGGGTTACCAAATGGTTTCTAAACATGACGTTCTTATAGTTGAATCGAGCGGCTCAATAAGACAAATCCAACGAGCCCAATATTGTCAAACTTCGACATCATTAAGACCTTTAAATGCATGACAAACGATACATGATCAAGGGATTCAATATCGGCCATCCACTAACCACTCCCCATTTACCCTTTATCTCTCACCTATTTACGGGTTTTGTCATCCTCAAAAACCTATGAATAGACCCCTCATTTCTCTTGAGAGGAGACCAAAGCAAGAGGAGAAGAAGGAAGAAGAGAAGGAAGAGAAGAAAGAAGCGCCTCCTCAACCACAGCCGGACTTCCGCTGGACCATCACTTGAGGCCCTCGCCTCCGCCGGATCACCTCCTGACATCGTTGCTCCGTCGGACAACCACTTGAGGCCCTCACCTCCGCCGGACCACCACTTGAGGCCCTCTCCTCCGTCGAACCACCTCATGATGTCGGAGTTTTATCGGACCACCACTTAAGGGTCTGAGCTCCACCAGACCATCACTTGAGGCCCTCACATCCACCAGACCACCACCTAATGTCGTTGCTCCGCCATACCACCACTTGAAGCCCTCACCTACGTCGGACCACCACTTGATGCCGAGATTTCTGCCGGACCACCACCTGAGGCCCAGACTTCTACCGGACCACCACCTAAGGCCCGAACTTCTATTAGGCCACCACCTAATACCCATAGTTCTACCAAAGTACCGCCCTACTACAACGGTCCTTTTGACTTCCTTCGCCTAATATGGTCCTTCCGACCTACATCGCCAAACAACAGTCTCTTTGACCTAGGTCTATTGCATACTACGATCCTTCCGACCTACATCGTCAGACAATGATCTTTCTGATCTCTGTCTCCTGCCGCCTATGGTCCTTCTAACCTCTGTCACTTACTACAGTCCTTCCGACCTACATCACCACACAAAATTCTCTTCGACCTCGGTCTCTTGCATAATACGGTCCTTCCAATCTACATTTCTCTATTGCCATGAATACTCCATGACGCAACAATTTCCTGTTGAGAATTCCCAAATTTATTCAGCGTAGAAACGAATTGAAGAGACGCATATGGATAACAATTAGTGGTAAAGAGGCGTGAGTAGAAGCAGAGGGATTGTTATATTAATATATATATATATATATATATATATATATATATATATATCTTAATATAAGAACTACTTAAATTAGCTAATAAATAGTCTAAAAAATAAGCATTTGAATTTTGAATTAATAAATAAGTAATTCTATAATTTTGAAATTAAACATCAGCTAAAAAAGATAATAAAAAAAACCACAAATAAGTTTTTTTAATAATCATATTAAATAAACAAATAAAATAGATTTAGTCATGGAATAGAAAAGTAAGAAGGAATTATATAAAATCTATATTTAAATTCATTAATTAATTTTAAAATAAATTAGAGAGCAATAAAATCTATAATTTACTCCAACTAAAATGCCAGTAAAAAATGAGATGCTTTATATTCCATCGTGTGATGGACTGCCATTAATAAACTTTAGGACCATATTTTGTAGTTTTAGCTACTTTTCAACAAAATGTCTATTGATAACTATACATTTGATACATCATCGAAAAATTATCTTGATTGGGCACGAATCTCGACGCATATTTGAATTGAAAGCTTTTAAAATTAATTTCATGACCATCCAAAATATATTTTTAGCAAATTTATAGACAAATTGAACGTCTCAAAAAGATAAGCTCATCGATATGAAATTATATTTATTTGTTGTTTGCATTTATTACTTTTAATTTATTTTATTGTATTTCACTTCATGTTTGTTGTTAGTGTATAAATAGTAGAATTAGTAAGAAACCCTTAGTATTTGACATGAAAATAGAAAGAACACTTACAAAAAATAATACATAAAATGACTTTAACATTAGTTTTGATGATGAAATAAATATGATTAAGTATTAATGTATATAATTAATTCAGAATGGAATTTAAATGTTAGTCATATCCTTATTTCCGAATTTAAGATGTTTAAAGGCTCTGTTGTGCATAAGTTTTGATGATGAAATAGATATGGTTAAATATTATTCTTTCATTAGACCCTGGGCAATAAAAACATTACATACCATATAATATCAGTCATATCAATCTCAATCATAATCTAGTGACATCATATAGGAGTCATCACTCCAATATTTTGTCATATCATTGTCCCCTTATGTCTCCCATCATATTATATATTATGTTCATTTAAAAGAAAATCTATCTACCCACCCTCTTATGTACAGTATCATATCTTGTCTACACCAGCATAAATCAGTCCAATTAAGTAGCAAGCCTTTCTTGCATGCACATATTTCATTACAGAACACACACACACAGAATGAGCATATATACAATATATAAACAATTATATGGTCAAAATTACTAGAAATTCAAATATCACATTTTTTACATTTTATAACTAATTTAAAATACAAGTAGAATCATTTTAAATGGTTTAGGGCCCGTGGTTTTTCTTTACCTGAGCTTTTGATGTAAAAATTATGGTGTATCTTTCAATTACAATTATTTCACTCCTCTCGTATGTATGTGTGTACTGGATTTTTAGGCGAAATTAAGATATAAAACTCTCTATCTCCCTACCGCTGAGAATATTGTCGCACACAATAATAGTCTATTTTTATTCTAAATTTCATAAGTTTTACTTGTTTTATACCTTAACTTTGTACAAAAATTTGACTAACATAGATAAAAACTGTGAGATATCATAACTTTTTATATGAAAAATTCATTACAAAATTTTCACAAGGCTTGGCCCAGTTGCATTAATAAACTATATAATGCAAGATACAAGAGTCCTCTCTTATTAAAGAATATTGGGTTATATATAATTAAGAATAATTGTCTGATTCTCATTATAGGAATTATAAAATTCTTATGTTCACCCGAATTGTAAGGTTGAATATTGATAGTCAAGCAATAATAGTTGGATAACGAAAGTCTGATGATGATGTCAATGATTGTTGATGGTGATCATCTACAATAATCACTTGAAAATGTAATAGGATTTTTTAGATATCTCAGCTCTAGAATCTCCTCTCTTGTACAAAATGATACTCTATTTATAGTATTTTAAAGAGAAATATTTTGATAAATTTAGCCAGAATCCAAAACATTCTATCGAATGGTTCATATTGATTTCTTTGATCATAAATAATTTATCCAACATTATCAATGACATCATAATTGAATAATTTTAAGCTCATTGGATTTGTCTCGTCAAATCGCTCGATTTAATAATAAGTACATAATATTTGAAGACCATTTTATATTTTAATTATTGTTCAAAAGTCCTTAAATATTCTTTAAATGCTTGATTTGGGTTTATTTAGACTTAGAGCAAATCATTTGTGGTGTCGATGATTTAATATCAATGGGATGTTCAATTATTTCAACTATAAGTTTGTTGAAATCGAAGTTCTGACGGTTCTAAATTTAATATAAATGTTCCCTCAAGATTTGTGCTTATCAATTAATTTTTTTGGAGATGTATGATGTCTATTTACATGATACTAATTTCAATGGAACTTAACAACCCTTTTGATACATTGCTAGAAAATTAGGCAACTAAGCATGAATCATGATGAAATATTTTATGTAAAAACTTTTCCAACATCATAAGTTTGTTGATCGGAGTCCAATAGAGCTCTAATCAAGCATTGAAATGTTGATGAAAACTTCATGATATCATAAACCAAATGATGTTTGAATCTTATATGCATACTACAATCAAAACGAGTGTCTCGTTGAGAGAAATCTAACAAATCAAAGACCACATAATTTTGAGATCATTAAGTCACTAAAATGGTTGAAATAATGGTATGTGATCAATAGAAACAACATGGGTAGTATTTGATAGAGTGTTTAGGGATTTTGGTTAAACTTACAAAATTACGCCCTAAAAAACTATAAATAATCTCACATTCTCCACATAAAGGGAGCTATAACTTCACTTAAGATGAGGGAGAGAGCTTAGTGATTTTATTAAGTCTAGAGCCCTACATAATAATGGGACATTTGGCACAATTAATATCCTACTATAAAAAATTTGGCACAATTAAGTGATACTTCCAACTATTATATTCGGACATTTGGCAATATTTTACATAAAAATACAAAAAAGAGTGGAGCCGCTCGCCTATTAAAATATAAACAAGGGATTGGCTCCGCCACATCATCCAATCACCTCTTTAATAGCAGAGATTAGTACTTGCGGAGTTTGGATAAGAAAACTGTCAGGATTTTGTGAGTGGACACAGTAAAAGTATAATAAAAGCGCAGTGTAGATAGTAATTATGCTTTTATTATGCACACTCACAGAATTCAGAGGCAGCTTCGATTCAGACTCCGTACGTAATAATCTCTCTCTTAATGGAAGATTTTTTTTTTTCTTTTAATTTTATTCTTAACATTATTCATCCTGTTAATTTAAATTATTATTTTTGTTTCAGTCGTCCCCCCCCGAACTCCACGTCGGTACCGTGGCTCGTTGAAACCCATAAAAACTCCATTGTTATCCCTATCCATTTTCTCCTTCTCCTTCCCCCAGGCCCAGGCGTTCTCTCTCTGAAATCTTCAACGGTGGATAGGAAGAAACAGGAGGAAAATTTTTCTTCAGGAACGAGCGGCATAAGGAGGATATAGAATAAGGAGAGTAAAGGGCAACAAGAGAGAGAGAGAGAGAGAGCTTTTACTAGATTTGAGGAGGAGAGGATTTCCATTATTTCTGATCCGGAGCTGTAATCTCCAAGCAATCAACGAATGGATTCTGATCCGTGGGTCTCTCGCCTAGCCGCTGCAAAGAGGCATTACTTGCTTCAGCAACAGCAGAGCTCCTACTCAGGTCTCCTACCCTTTTTCCCTTGAGGTCCCCTCAACGCCTCCGTCAATCTGATAAGGGCATTTTCTTAGCGATTTTCCCGGCTTGACGAGGTTATTTTAGGTTCCAGATCGGTTTGATGTCGATGAGTACGAATTGGAAGAGGAGGTCCGCTCGGATTTTCCTTGCCCCTTCTGTGACGAGGACCACGACATCGCATCATTGTGCTCTCATCTCGAAGATGAGCATCCTTTTGAATCTAAAGCTGCTGTAAGAATCTATATTAGATGCTCTTTTGTCCAAATAAATTCCCTGTCATCTTTTAATGTATAAAAGATCAATCTAAATGTAAAAAGAAGCTGAAAACAAAATAAGTTCATTAACTTTATGGTTATAGAATTTTACATTAAATATAATCTTGTGTTCATTTTGATTCATGTGCTAAGTTATGGTCTCTTTTGTTCCGTGTTTTGCTTCCATGTTTTTTTCTGAAGGCTTGGGAAGCTCGGGATGTATTTAAGTTTTTTTTATCCATTATCTTTACTGCAACCTTATCAGATCTGCATTAGCTCTTCCTATTCTTGTTTTAGAGGACTAAGAGGAGCTATCTTATTCTGTTGGTGGTAACACATATTGCATCTGCTTTCCTTTTCCTATTGTTTAGTGTTTGATATGATCAGATCAAATGAGTTTGCATCCTTTTTATCACCCTAGGTTTATGGAGTCAATATGCAAGTAAAAAAACCTATCTTTCCTTCTTGTGGAATGAAGATGAGGTTAAAAAAGGTTCATGAGAAATGTGCGAATTCTTTCTGATTCTGCAACATGTATAGCTTTTTGTGAAAGCTTATGTAAGACATGAGCAATATGTTTTAGGTACTTGAACGTACGTGCTATTTGTGCAGCTTCTGCACAAATGAAAATGGCCATGCAGAAAAAATAAAGAGGCATGCAAAGTAGGTGGAAGCAACAATTTTAATGGTAGTTTAGCATTTTCGGCACACTTAATTGCTGAAGTTTTTTTTTTTTTTGCCACCACACTCAATTGAGCTATCAATGACTTCGTTATAACCATATCTAGATCTTGCAACATAGTCAAACTATGTGCATTTTAATAAAATTTATCTTTAAACCTCCATGATACCCAATTATCACACAAAATTTTGAGGCACTTCATCATTTTAATTATCCGGCCTTAACCCTAAAAATTATTTTCTTATCATACCGTTTTTCTATATTATAAATCTAAGATATTTAAACCTATTTCACCTATGTATCACTTTATTTTTTAATAATAATGAATGTTAATTGTTAACATCATTATAGGGCGTCCATTTCAAATTTTTATTTATTTCAATCAATATCACACTAATTAGAATGATACCATCTGCGGAAATCATACACCAAAATAATAATTAGAACTATTCTCCATATAATTATATTACTTTCATATATAAAAATATATTGTATGAAATAAGCTTAATTCATTCTTATTTATGTGTTTGCACATGCATTCATACTTGCATGCATATATATGGAGGTAATTTTACTAGATTATTAGACACATCTCAATGAAACTATAGAAAATAAGAGTGTTACTTATAAACAACTATCTTAATTGTGATTTCTCTAGCTTCCACTTTTGGAAGTGGGATTGGAAATGCTGTATACTTTCAGATACAGACAACTATATAGCCCCTTAGTGCGCTTAAGATTCTCCCTTACCCTAGGAAAAAGAGTGTTAAAGGTTCATTATGTGCTTTGGAAAGGATTTTGTTGGTCCTTTATCAGCCTGAAAGAAGATTGGAGTATGGTTGATCGTAGCTTACAAAATAAATTTAGTTAACTTGTCTTGGCAATTTGAGTGAGTATGCTTCATTCAGGAAGTGGGGATAGTAAAAAAAATCTCAAGGACTAGTTTGGTAGTCGATTTTAGCTTATGGAGTTGCCAAAATACCATAGATCTGTACATCGATTTGCTAGTTTAACTGGGACATTGCACTTGTTTTCAGTCAGTTTATCATCCATGAGAACTCTTATTAAAACTTTAAATTTGGCTGGATCAAGTTTTCCAAAGCTTTTAATTTTTTATTTTCTTAAAAAGGCCTAATTCCCCGTCGACTTTGATGATTACCAAGGTTTAAAAAGAAAACTAGGCATTTTGTCTTAAGTGAGGCGAGGCTTAAGCCTAAAAAACAAAAAAAATAAAGTACTTAAAAATTATAAATAATTCATAGAAAATAATAAAATATTAAGTAAATTATGAACATAACGATTTGTTTTGAAGATAAATATTACTGGAACACAATATTCAAAATAAATACTCGATTTAAGATTACCTTTGAATTTTTTTGAAGCTTCAACTTCACTTTGTTTCTTTCTTTTATATACTTGATAAGTAGAAGCTGATCCCAATTTAATAGACCTTTCAATGTTCATAGAGGTTGCTTCATTGTCCTCATTGATATAAGTTTCCCCTTCAACTTCTACTTCAAGAACATCAACACTCTTAGGAGTAACCCATTCATCTTCATATTGTAAATTATCAAGTAAAATGTTGTATTAGTATGCTATTTGAGAAATTTCATAAGAATGACTTTTTTAGTTTTGCTATAAGTTTTCGGCAGATTCTCAATACATTTTTCATTAGAAATGACGGTATGGATAGCGAAACATCGATGAAAAAAGTCACACGGAAAACTAAGAAGCCATAACAATAAGAAATAAGGATTTGAGATTTTACTTACAGTCCACGGATTATTACCTTTTGTTCGATTCTTTCAAAACTCTACTCAACACGAAACAGGCCAAGCTAACGCAGAGCTCGAAGCAGACGAAGCTGATGGAGCGGATAATTCCTTTGAAACTGTAATTCATATGAAGCAGGCGAAGCCGGCACAGTGCTCGAAGGAAAGAAAGTTTGTCACCTTTGCTGCGATGGGAGATTAAATTGTTCAGAACTTTACTTCACACGAAGAAAGCAATGCCAAAGTAGAGTCGAAACGGAAGAAAGTTCATCACCTTCGCTGTTACGGGAGATTGACTCGTTCAGAACTCTACTTCACATGAAGCAAGCAAAGCCAAAGCATGCTCGATATGAAGAAAGATCATTATGTTCGTTGTGTGCTCCTTAACTATTTGACAAGAGTGGCGTTGCTGAAGGACGTGGAGGGGCTTCTCTTTCAAAGCTCTACTTCACACAAAGCAGTCGAAATCAAAACAACAGTTACGCGCTAAAACTTATTATACTCGCATATTCATGCAATTATAAAAATAAAAGAAATTGAGTGAGGCGTTGCCTCAAACAACCTCTAGGCATCTAAAAATATCATATGGGTGAGGCTTATGCCTCGACACATCAGAGTCCCACCTCGAGTCGAGCGCCTCAAATGCCTTTTTAATCGATGGTGATCACCCGGGCCAAAACTACCAATGTAGTCTTTACCTTTTCCTTTTGGATTCTGCTGCCACTTCATTTCTCCCAGTCATATATATATATATACCTTGATTTCTACGAGAATACATAAGCTAAAAAAATGCTTGAGAGTCAAGTTCTTTCAAATGCATCAAATGAGCGCCTTACTTGACATGGCCTTGACCTCATTTTGTGCTCCTTTTGTCATTTGGTCCGCATATCCATGACTGCTATATTTTAACGAGATTAATCAGCATTGTAGCATATGGGTAGCTTTCTGGAAGAATAATGCTACTTTTAACCAAAAAAAATATCAAACAAATCAATAATGAATCTAAACTCAGTCGGTTTGATCTACTGTTTGATTCCATATTGAAAATGCTACGTGTCTTTGGGATTTGTTTGTGATCACGCTGTTTGGGGAATTAGAGCATTTACATTTTCAAAATTACCCTATACTGAACACCTAGCCCTCGAAGTGATTGTTTGGCTACTTTTTATGCTTGAATCCAAAAGATAACCCTACACTGAACACCTAATCACTGCAATCTTTGGTTAATTTTACTTTGATTTGTTTCATTGATAATGCTTGAAAAGTGGAAAATTTTTTCATCACCTGTTAATAGTTAATACCATCTCATTGCTTTGGAAATGAATTTAGGTGGTATGTGTTGATGTTGATATCTGAATTTATTGTATCAAAATAAATGTCAATGGAATTAACTTTGAACTGAATGAGATAGGGGATAGTAATGAAAGTATGGGGTATTAAATTGATGCTTTTAGTTTTAATTTAATCAAGACATTGATTGCAACATGGGATCTCAAATAAATCTAGCTATAGCTGAATAACACAGAAAATTTATCCTTATATTTATCTAGGCTGGAAGCTCACCTGCTATAATAAAGAAAATATTATGAACAACTCTGGTGCAACTACAACTATATTCATAAATCTCATTTGCCAAATTCTGCAGTTGAACCTGACCGTTTGATAGCATCGAAATAATAATAGTAGGTTATCCAGAGCCTCTTTATTAATCTGATATGACAAATTTACTTTGTGAATTTTGTTCCTTAAATCATTGCAGTAGTGGTTAAAATTTCTTTCAAATTGTAAGAACCTCCCATGATACTAGCCATTACCTTTCCTTATTTCAGGTTTGCCCCGTTTGCTCTGTTAAGGTTGCAGGAGAAATGCTGAGTCATATTATGTTGCAACATGGCCAAGCCTTCAAGATATCCTTTCCTGAAATATTTTGCCAGCGATATCTGTAAACAGGATCTAAAATCTTTGATGCACATTCAGCTCAAACTTACACAATAGTTCAGTATTTATTCTCGAGAATAAATATGGTTGCTTGAAATAATAAATAATGCATGGATGCTATTTCATAATATGGAAACCTAAAAATGAGCTGGAAAACTCTAAATTTACTATAATCATGATACAATCTCTTATAAACAATCTTTCATTATTGATTCAGTACAAGCTTATTGAGCATAAGAACTTGCATGCATGAGTTGAAAACTATGATGTACATACACGGATATGGTGACACATATATGATACAATACGGACATGGGAGAAAATATAGGAGTTGGATATGGGTTGGACACGATATTATAATTTTTATATTTTAAAAATAGTGTATACAAATTGATTAAGTATAATATCAAAAATAATATATAAATAATAAGTCATTTAACTAGAAATTGTACTTAAAATGATTAATATTACGATGCTGAGAGTCGGGCGTCAATACCGTGTATCAGGCATCGAGAGAGAAGAAAACAATGCTGTCAAGAGTTGGGCATTGATGTTATGCAGTAAGTATCAGGCATCGATGTTGAGAGGGCATTTGTCGTTGATGTTGAGAGGGTGTTGGTCTTCGATTTTAAGATGACGTTGGACAAAGATGAGCTGTCAAGTTGTGGGTGTAAAAATTGCTAGCATTGAGAATATTTGAAATGTCGATGTTATAGTGACATCAGACGTCGATGTTGATGAGATGACATCGGACATTGTAGTGAAATCAAAGTGGCGACCCGTCAAAGAAAAATGAAAATGTGAATATTCGATGAATAGAGTATTGAGTGTGCGCGATTGATTTGGTGTTGTTGAAAAAAAATAAAAAAATTAATTTTTTATATTTTAAATAAACTAAAATTTAAATAAAAGAAATTATATTAAAAAAATTCATAAAAATTTTAAGACATGTATGTCCAATTTATATTTAATATTTTTTTAATCAGACACATTTTCGACGTGTCCGACACGTGTCAGAGATGTGTCGGACGCGTGTCGTGTCGGATACGTGTCTGACACTGCACGCCTCTATTAGGAGAAGTGTCACATCATAGGCTGAAAAGAAAAACAAGCTAAACAAGAGGCAATTTAAAAATTTATTTTGTTATAAGCAAAGAATGAGCGCATCAGAAGTAACTTTCCAACTATTTCAAACATTTTGATTGAATTGTTTGACTAAAAATTGCTGGAAGAACTTTATATCGAATACTAATTTATGAAATAGACTACAAAAACATTATCAACTCAACCCTAAACCTTTAATAGATCGAATGACAAAGCTTAAGGGGATTCATAATTTTCTTTGACTCTGGATCACCTGCAGAGACATCGAAGGTTACGCAGAGTTGCTATTCCTAATGGCCAGGCACTATCACTTCTGGGTAAAGACCTTCGTGAGGCTCACCTGCAGGCGCTTTTGGGTGGTGGGGCTTATCGGTCAAGTAACTCTAGTACCTCTGCTGCAGCTGCTGATTCATTTCTATCTTCTTTTGCTTTAAATTTTCCTGCATCAGAAGCTGAAGAAACTTCAAAATCTTCTTTATCCCATGTTGATGACTTCATTGGGAAAAAGTCAACTACAAAGGCTGGGAACCCAAGGTAATACTTATTGTCATCTTTGCTGCAGCTAGGTAAACTAGTCATGAATTTGAAACCAATTAACTGAGTAATGGCTTGACAAAAAATTGAGAAGGGAAATAGTGAGAACAAATTTAATGCGTTCAGTTCTATAAACAGATATATATTTCCTATAATTTAGCCCTTGTAGACTGGCAGGTTTCCTTTTCAGATTTTCTTTTACCTATGTATGCTTTATCTTAACTCTTAAGCATTAACTCAGCATCTTCATATATTTTCTATTCTTTGAAAATTTTTACTCTCCAAAAGTAATGTGTACCTTCTAAGCGAAATGAAACATTGAGTTGGAATCTTTTTGTAGAGGAAAAAATGGACATTTGATGATGCATGCATTTGCTTACTAAGAATCTTAACGGCGAAATGGTTGTTGCTACTTCTTGTCACTTTCAAGTTTTTATTTCCATTAAATGATTGAACTGCAAGCATGCTATAAACCCAAATTGACTTTGATTGTTTGGTTGCATGTTGTGAAGTCATTTAAGGAGTTTGAAGATGGAAACACAAACAACACCTAATTGAATTTTTTCTACATACAGCACTTAGCATACCTCAAATTCAAAAAATTGAATTTCACATTTTGTTTATAGCAGTATCGATCTTTCTCTTAGCCAAGAAGAAAGGGAAAAGAAGCAGAGGCAGGCCACAGTCAGGGCAAAATTTGTGCAGGATCTGCTGCTTTCAACACTGTTTGATGATTAATTCGAGTAAAGTTCAGTAAAATTTCATCAAATGGATTGTTTGTGATCTTACAACTGTCTTTAACAGATACAGTGATTATCCATAGTGAAATTGGTGAATTTTCACATCAAAAGGTGTTGATATGAACTCATCTTTCAACAGTGGTAATGCACCTTAGAAAAGTAACTTGAATTAATCTTGAGGTGATTTTGATGAAATCTCTATTTTTTTGCTTCCTTGAAAGAAATATATATTGAAGGTATTGCCTGCTTGAATTCACTGAAGTTCTGGTAATAATGCGTACATTTTTTTTAGCATGTAATATGATTTGCTTTAGCTGTTTGAGTTGTTCTTAGAAACATTTTTTTTATTGTCCCTTTATCTGCTAAATAACTACTAACCTACTGATGAACTTATTCAATAAATTGTTCTTATCTACAGTATGTTAAATAATCAACGATACTTTACCTAGTGCAAACTTCTTTCTTATAAATAGTTTCCTGTAAGTGTGACAACTCTCATTGTGTCGAGCAGTTAATGGGTGGGTGTAGCATTGTTCTTGGTAGTCCTTCCAACTCGTGGCCTGCTTCCTACCTTTCTAACTACTAGTTAACATTTGGCTCCAGATTTGGAAACCTTGCAGTTTAATTAACAGATCGAATTTTTGATTTAGTAATAGTTTAACCATATCATTAATCATAATAGATGGCTTATCATAGAGATATAATGAGGCCCTTGTCTTTAAATGAACAAAAAGACCGACTCATACTATAAGCTAGAAATCCAGCCCTAGTAGCAGAACAGTTCCATCAATTTTCATATTCAATGATCAAGGAAGATCAACATTCTTTAATTTTAAATTCACCTTGATTGAAACATATGAGACCGAGGCTTCTATAAAATGCATCTTTCAAGGAAATTTTTTTTAAAAAAGAGATGTATCTACTACATGTGGGAAAGCTATCCAATTGAGCTTAAAAATATCATAATTGCCAAGTCCCAAGTCCTAAAGATAATCGATAGCCGGCATAAAATTTGTCGAGCAATCATGACATAAATCTTTTAATATGTTGTATTAATGTTAGGACGTTCCCTTGAAGTGATGCATTTTCTAGCCTGAAAACAATGACTTAATCATGTCGAGTCATCTTCTATAGCTGTTTTGGATGAGTTAGTTATCCCTGAGCCAAGCAGTGATGTGCATTTAGGCTTATTTTGAGCCATACAAATCATAGTCCATATCATGTCTAAATTTTGATTGATGAACTCTTCATCTAACCATTGATCGGCAAAATCCAGTTACTCATTAGATGACTTTTGGTTTTTAATGGATAAAATGTAGGGATGTGATTCAATCTTGTAAGGTGAATGTATCAACGACCCACAATGCCTCTTTCTTTGTTTGTGCTTCATAAAATGCACTTTTTCCAATCTTTAGAGCCTAGCACTGCCAAAGAACTAAAGCACATTTGATAAATTGCTAGCAATAACACAAGTTCATAAGTGCCTTCACAACAACATTAAATTACCCGGCCAGTTCTACTCTGGACAACTTGCATTCATCACTAATAGAAAATTGTGGGAGAGGAAAGCTATTTATTTTTCTATCGTTCTTTCCTCTTTCTTTTATAAATTTAAATAAGTATTTTTAGGATTTTTGAACCATTAAGGTACACCAAAAAATTATATTATATTTTCCTGAAACATTTCATGATTAATGCCAATCTTTTTGAAAGGTCCTTGATTATAAATGCAATATTTTGTGCAATAGACAATTTAATGGATAATAGAAGCATTACTGTTTTACAAACTTGTTGAGAAGAATTTAACAAATCATAGGGAGGTAGAAAAAGGCTAGTGTGATGATTAACAGTTTTTTTTGTAGAGAGAGTTACAATTGTGAACCAAAAAATTTGACATCTTATACAGCTTTTGCAGCAGTGTGTAGTGTGTACATACATGTAGGAGACGGTACATTATTTAGTATTAGCAGATAACCTTGGCGGGCGGTTCCTAACCAAGTTTCTGCACCTTTTAACTTTGCCTGTGCTTTCTCTTCTATCCTGTTTTATTGATGTTCTCTTCTTCGCCCAGTCCCCCTTCTTCACGGCTGTCCTTGTTAACATCTTCTACTTCATATTCCTGAATGTAAGGTGACTGTTCATGATGATAGCGAAGGATAACAACAGTGATGAATGCTGCACAATTAGTTAAACAAGAATCATTAGAACGATATTTTTAACACTCATTTAAGTTCTAGATGCATATAATTGTATGTATTCATGTTATTAATCCACATGGACATGGAATAAAAGGCAAATGAATGGAGGGTTCAAAAAAGCATCACAAGAATAGTCTATGCAAGAGAGTTAAAACTTCTAGAGGCCTATAAGGACACTGAGAAGCAGCATCAGTGAAACTTATGTGATAAATCAGATTAATAATCCAACTTTGAATTCATTGGTTCCATTACTAGAATGAGAACAAGAAAAACACTCTTTTGATGGCGATGTAAGCTACATACACTAAAACAATCTAGACTTCAAATAAGGTTGCTTATATTGTAGCATACCAGTTAACTATGAATTATAAATCTATATGTGATAAATCACTTTTAATCAGACATAATTGAATCTTTTATCTGTAGTGAATTTGATTATTACAACACGCGATAGTGAATGGAACTCATTTCTGAGAAATTGTTGCAGATACCTGCAAAGATTCGCATCTTTACACTGAATATATTCCATAACAGAGCTGCTACTGATATAGCTACCAACTTCTTCCGAGAACATGATCTCCATGACTCTAAAACATAGCTTCTTCCTTCTTCAACTGTTTCATTTTAGAAAAGCTCTTAGTGACGTGAAGAGAAACATAGAGAAAAAAAAAGAGAACATTCCTTATTACTATCTAAATGTTTCAATGAGAGCTAATCAATACCTCTCTGTTGTATCTGCTGGTAATAGCAAGAGTACAATTTAGGCACAGTGAAGCTTGAGAAAAAACCTGCTTGAACAAATTTCGTCAAATTAAATGATTTTGTAAGTGTTTGAAACTCTCATTCAACTCTACCTATTGCTAGAAGTCTCCAGGGAGTAGTGAGATGACCATATTTGGCCATGAAGAGAAGAACTGGAGCTACCTGCAATCAAAGTAAACACAAGTGATTCCAACAAAATAGGACAAGGAAATAGTAAACTATGCGCGGCCGTTACTTTGAGAGTCATCACTGGTTCTCCAGAGAAAGTTTCTTGGCTTTTTGAAAGAGCAGCATTAACTACTGGCAAAATAATCCGAGCTACTCGAAGAAAATCCTCTTCTGTTAGCAGGATCGGTTTGGCTTTCTTCTTCTCTTGCTTTCTGTAAAATCATACTTATTTTCTGAAGTTGCAGAGATAAAGTCTATTACTATAGAGAAAGAGAGAGAAACAAGTACCTCTGTCTAATCGAGTCGTTGAGGAATGCCAAGCACAAAATCAGAATTCCTAAATGAGATACTGCTGATACTATGCTGAAAGCCACCAAAATTCAAAGGAGAAGATATTGAAACTATTTTCATGGACGAAAGTCCAGTCATGAAGGAGATACCAGGAATCAATATTTTGATTTGAAGCCATACCTGAACCCAACATCACTTGAGAGAATGGAGGAGAGAAATAAAATCGATCCAAACCCAAACCAAAGACTAGATTTAGCAACATTCTTCCACATCACCAGATCCGAAACTGCCTTACATATACCTTCCAAGCTACTTTGTTCATCTACAGTAATGTCATCTTGTTCTGAACCTCAAAAGAAAAACTAAGTTACCATAGCACCAACAAGTAGCTTAGGTAAAATCTAGGAAACTAAATATCAAAACCCTCAAATTTGTTGAAAGGTCTACGATCGATGTAAAATAAATCACATACTGGTTTTTGGACAGGAAGAAGGAAGACACGGGATCAAGCTCAGCGTTTCCTTTCGAGGAAGCCGAGGTCTGCTCTGCCTACGTTTCTTAAGCTTCGCAGCATCATCCTCCACTTGAGTAAGAACCCTATCCTCCCTCACATTCTCCTTGTCCAGTCTCCTTCTAGCCCTTCGGCCATTTCTCGGGGAAATCGGAGCAGGCGGCGCCTTGCTCTTACTTCTGCGGCGAGGAGTGGCTTCTAATGGAGGTAGATCGTGGCTTTCCCCGGCAATGTGGCGGAGTTTGGTTTGAGGGTTAGGGGAAGAGGGGAGGAGGAGGAGTTCGTGGATGGTGAGATTAAGAGGGGATGGCGAAATTAGGGTTGGGCTGTCAAGTGGATCGTCGAAGGGGTGGGAGAGGCGAGGAATGGGCCTGGATCGGAGATGGGGTTGGGATTTGAGGGTGAGCGGAGTCGTCGGCGGTGAAGAATCCATTGCCGGCGGTGCTGGGAGAGAACTCATTAGGGTTTTGGGGAAGGAGAAAGCCAAAGGCCTCTGTATCTCTCTCTCTAGCTCTTTCTTTCTCAAATAGTTTCCTGGAAAGTTGAAGGAGAAAGAAGGTATATAAATGTCTCTGTGTCGATTTCTTTTGGGTGTTTTGTGCCTAAAAAAACTTTTGCGCAGTTAAAAGAGGAAAAGTGCGAAGGTTCGGTTGAAGAAGGACAGATTATAGCCGTTGGAGATGGGAGTCATAGTTTTATTTGTTTACAGTTTTTTTTTTCTGGAGTGGTGGGGTCCATTTTTTTAAATGGTAAGAGTAACGGGTCTGTGAATGCCTTAGGAATTTTTTTTTTATTTAAAAAAATTTGTTAGGTTCTTCTGATGAGATTTAACAATTTTAAGACTCATAATATTTAAATGATATATGATAAAATTATGACTTTGATTTCATGAACAAATTTAAAAAATAATAAATATATTTGTTTTAAAATATATGATAAAATAGTAAAAAATTTGTTAGGAAGTTGTTTGCTATAATAGCTTTAAAAAAGTTAATTTTTTTCCACAACAATTTTATAAAGTTTTATTTATAGGCGCCCTAAATGGATCCTTAATCTTTCATTTTAAAAAATTATCAGGTGTGAATGGTGGCCGTTTACTAGTTTGAAAAAAATAAAATATGCTCATTAGAGATCTTGCATTTAAGCTCTCGTATGTATGTATTCATTATTAACAAGGTATGATGGTTATTGAGTCAAAATTATGATAAACTCCTAAATGCTACCCACTATTTTTTGAATTAAGTCATCATTATCCTTTTTGCCTTAATGATGCTAATGAGACTTAACTTGATCCCAATGATGCTGACCCAAGCCCAAGTAATAAATTTTGGCTTGGTTTGCTATTTTTTAAATCAGCTTTTTATC
Organism: Dendrobium catenatum; assembly: GCF_001605985.2. Lineage (NCBI taxonomy): Eukaryota > Viridiplantae > Streptophyta > Magnoliopsida > Asparagales > Orchidaceae > Dendrobium > Dendrobium catenatum. The sequence goes on along the minus strand of NW_021528048.1, from coordinate 433,256 downwards.
ACAATAATTAAAAATTTTATAGTCAAATTAATTTGAAAGCATCAATTTGTGAGTGTATCAATAAATAATATGGTCTGACAATTCGAACCCAATCTGACATGAAAAATTAAGGCTTGGATTAATCAGATTATTATTATTATTATAGTCAAATTAAGGCTTGGATTAATCAGATTATTTTATTATTACTATTATTTTAAGATTGATTTGATTATTGTTAAGAAAATGTTTCTGTTTAAAATCTCGACTTGATTAATTTTTGGATTAGTTAGAATAGATTCAAAAATTTGAAATTGATCTAATTATCATTCATATTCAAGTTAAATATAATAGATTAAGGTTAAGACCGAGTCGGATTTAGGTTAAACATGTTAGGTTTTGTTTAGGTATCTTTGGCTCGGGTCAATTTTGGGCAAGATGTGAATCTAACACGCTAACCTAAATTGACACGATTATTCTTAGGTGATGCCAAAGAGACTTTATAATAAGAAAACACAAAGATTTTTATGAATCAATCAAAACAAGATTTTATTTATAGGCAATGGAAGATTTGAGAAGCCACATTCATATCTATCAGATAAAAGAAAATAATAAAACATGTTTTCTCAACCCATTTTGAGTAATACTATGGCACTCAAAATAGAAAAAAAAAAACAAAAACAAAAAACCCTGTCAGACTTTGAATTAGGTTTCATTTGGGACAGCTTTCTTATTATTTCGCAATCATAGTTTTTATTTGATTTTTGTTTTGTTTTCGCAATTTTCAAAATTTGTGTGCCAAGAAGTAGTTTTTTATAGTAGCTTCTAAAAAAGTTACTTTCTTTCCAACATTTTAATAAAAAATTGCGGTCATCCCAAACTGGGTGTGTAAGTGAGCCGAGCTGGCTCGCGAGCTAGCTCGACCTTGGCTTGTTTATGGGCTCGCGAGCTGAGGTTATCGAGCTCGAATTCGAGCTTGTTTATTAAATGAGCTCGAGATCGAGCTTGATTGAGGATCGGCTCGTGAGCTCACGAGCCGACTCGATTCACTATTATGATTTTTAAGTACTTGTTATTTTTAAAATACACGCCTAATACCAGCATAATTCCGCTTAAATGATTTAAGATCTAAATTCACACTTAGGTTTTAACTATGATCCATTCACAAAATAAAATTATTATCAAAATTATAGATTAAATCAAGGTTGTTAAAACCGGACCGAAAAACGAATCGGAAGAAGGAAATATTGAATTGGTCGATTCGGTCCGATTTTTAAAACTATGGATTAAACTTTATTTAAAATACAAAAAGAAATTTATATCTATGTTAAATCGACTAATTAAATTTTAAGTTTTTCTAGGCAAAATTACTAAGTAAGAAATCCTAAAAATTGTTTCCTTTATTCAAATCTTCTCTTTATTGAGCTCCTTAAACTTATAAAGCCCTAAAATGTTGAGCTTTATGCAAATTCAATAATCTCATATGGCACCTAAACTTAGGCTTCGTTTGGGATGGCTTTTTTATTACTTTCTAAAACGGAGTTTTAGTACAAATTTTTTTAATTTTGTATTAAAACTCCGTTTTAGAAAGCAGTAAAAAAACCGTCCCAAATGAAGCCTAAATATCTATAAGGGTTTTTTTATCACATATTTTCTTTTAATGATATAGACGTCCATTTGTGGCTGAACATTTCATGTAGACATAATATAACATGTGTCAAGACTTTGAAGATCTTTCATCCATAAAATAACAAGTCAAATATATCAAAACAATATAATTGCCATCTTGATTTTACAATAGTAAATATGAAAATAAAAAACATTAAATATTATTTTAGAAAACTAATGGCTTCTTACAAAAAGGAATCATAATCCAGAGAGAGAAAGAGAGAGAAAGATCTTAAAAAATCCATCTTATAGTTTGCTTTGGTTAGCATAAGAATCTATTTGGGATAACTTTTTTGCTGCTTTGCTTTTCAGATTACATTCATAATTTTATTTGGCTATAATTTTTTCACCGCCTTTTTAAAAATTTTTATGGTGGAAAGCTGTTTTTTATAGTTAAATTATTTTCCCCACATCAGCTCCAAAACCAATTTTATAAAACATCCCAAATAGACCCTAAGTGACAATTTCTTGGAGAATGAAATCCACATATTCCTTAGTTTTTTACATTTCTTTCTCCCTCCATCTAATTAAGTAGAGTTGGATTGTGACTCACTCAATCTTAATTTACTTACCTTTGTTAGATGCTTGCCAATTAACCATACCTTTGGACTGTTCACCATGGGTTTTAGAAGGTTTTAGTCATCTACAAGTTTAAAATGCTTTTCTTCCCCTATATAATTTATAATGTTATAGAAGCTTGTCATGACTCATGAATTTTGAGATTATATTTAAGCTCCATGTGGCTAACCCTAAGATTGGAAAATTCTTATGCGCTAAAGCCGAATGTCATTTGGAGACCAAACATAATGCGTCATATCACCCCTGCACTCGGTATTGCTCGGTACCACAACTCGATACCACATATCGGTACTACTGACGTGATGCGATATGATTGGTCCCCGGACGACGTTCTGCATCCGGTCTCCGCAGAGGTTGAGATAGATTATGCAATGCAAGATTGATTCATATAGTGATCTCTAATATTCCTTAAGAAAGAGTGATAAAAGTACAAGAATAGTAAAATTTAATCTACATCATCAATCATCAACTCAATACTCCTAAAACTCCTAACAATAGAATTAAACTCATTAAAATATCATTTAATAATCAAGCCTTCTTTTATGCTTTTCAAGTACAAACTTTGCTTTTGATAATGTTTTATATAGAGGCTTTTGGTCATATACATAGACCCAAAATTGAGTTATAACCCTTTCATAATTATTTCCTTTAACAACTCTATCATGATCTCATCCATTAAATATAATTATAGCTTCATTTAGAGTATCTTTCGTACTACAAAATAACTTTATAGCACAAAAGCTTCTTGAAAGAAGAAAAAAAAACAGTAGCCAAAAACTACCCCAAACAAGAGAGATTATTCTCTACGATGTATGTGCATTGGATGATATGACACGTATGAATTGGCCTCCGATCACGTCCGAACACCGCACATAATAATTTTTTCCCAAACAAAGCCTATATCAGTAGTAGAACTTTTCCATCTATCTTGATCATGTGTTCTTTACTAATGATTTCAACTACATAGTTAGTGTACACCAATGCCAAGGATTTAAAGTTGATGAAGTGCAATCACTCCATTCCTGTTTTTTATAAAATAGGATTTTCTTTTATAAATTATTAATTTTATTTATATTTTTTAATTGATTTGATATTTTTAATTATTAAAGGTAATAAGAAACATAAAATACAATTAAAAAAATTTATAAATCCCAAAAAGTGCACAACAGACACTGAGATGGAAGGATTTTCTTGACAAGTTTTCAAACCTCAAGAAAAAACTAGAAGGATATATGCTTTAACACGACTTGATCAAGAATTGGTTGGCAAAGCTAATAATTTGATGTTAGACTCCATTAGAGCTGAGTCTAGATTCAAGAAAATTGTTATTAAACCCTTTCTCTCCAATCTTTGATGCAATAGGGAACATAGTATAATATGTGTCAAGACTTTGAAGGTCTTTCATCTATAACATAACAAGTCAAATATATCAAAACAATATAATTGCCATCTTGATTTTACAATAATAAATATGAAAGAAAAAACATTAAATATTATTTTAGAAAACTAATGGCTTCTTACAGAAAGGATTCATAATCTAGAGAGAGAGAGAGAGAATAACTATAAATTATCCTAAAAATATATTTGGGATAACTTTTTTTATGCTTTGCTTTTCAGACAACAATTACAATCTTATTTGACTACAATTTTCTCACAATCTTTTAAAAATTTTTGTGGTGAAAAACTGCTTTTAACAATCAAAGTAGCTAAATTATTTTACCCACATCAACTTCATAATCAATTTTATAAAACATCACAAACAGACCCTATGTGACAATTTCTTGGAGAATGAAATCCACATATTCCTTAGTTTTTTACATTTCTTTCTCCCTCCATCTAATTAAGTAGAGTTGGTTTGTGACTCACTCAATCTTAATTTACTAACCTTTGTTAGATGCTTGCCAATTAACCATACCTTTGGACTGTTCACCCTGGGTTTAGAAGGTTTTAGTAATCTACAAGTTTAAAATGCTTTTCTTCCCCTATATAATTTGTAATGTTATAGAAGCTTGTCATGACTCATGAAATTTGAGATTATATTTAAGCTCCATGTGGCTAACCCTAAGATAGGAAAATTCTTGTGTGCTAAAGCCGAATGTCATTTGGAGACCAAACAGAATGCGTCATATCACCCCTGCACTCGGTATTGCTCGGTATTACAGCTCGCTACCACATATCGGTACTAATGACGTGATGCAATATGATTGGTTCTTGGACGACGTTCTACATCCGGTCTCCGCAGAGAATAATTTCTCCTAAGATTGGCCTAATATTTGCAAGCAAAAGTTAAGATTTGCTAATGAGATGGCATAGCATCAAAGTACATGATTCCCTTCAACATTTTTTCACAGTAAAAGAAAGTAGAGAAACACCAGCATTCTTTTTACCTTCATTAGATGTTAATATACCACAAAAGCATCCAAAAATCCAGGAATAAATGTACTCGGCAGCATTACTACATAATTTATTAAATAGTAAACATGAACACACATGCATAAAGCAAGATACACAAACAAACCACTACTGAAGCATACTGAGAACGTGCAAAACAGAGTACAATCAGACAAAACCAGGCTTTTGCAGCCTAGCAATCAAGTCAATACCCTGCTGAGAAGGTGGGATACAAAGATAAAGAGCAGAGTAATGATATGAGAAGCAAAGGAGAATTGTTGTTCTTATTGAAGAAAATTTGCCAAGCTTTTTGCAGAAATTGACTTGAAATATCAAAATTCAATCGTACTTTTTGCATTATTAGTTTAGCAAAGGCTACAATGGACATGATGTACTTAACTCTGCTTATAATTTGCTCCGTAGCAATGCTCCATCATCTTCATATGGAACACAGATCCTCTCTGGGCCACTAATCATGTCTTCCCAAAGCAGATCAGACAGTGCAAGGGTTAGCTCCCCTACTTTTCCTATCACACAAAAATAAAAGTTAGCTTCACTACAACTGGTCAATCTGCCTTACCTGATTTTCTAAAGAGATCACTTGCCCTTCATATGCACAGTGCTTATGGAGGGAAAATGATTTTTTTAGGGCATCTGCCAACCGAAAATTCCATTTTTCACTCCAAAATGCAATGAAACTAAAAAATGTGTGATTCATCTCCAATTGAACTCCATTTTGCGCGGTAACCGTCTTTCTCCACTTTTGCGCGATTCTTCCGCAAATCCGGTAGAGACATAAAAATAATGTAGGTGAAGAGTGCAACGCCAATATTGACGTGGCACTGTTCACCTGCAACCAAATTGCGGGAGTTTTGCCGTTTGGCTGGAGCTCGCGAGCGATGTCATTCATGTGTTTGGAGTTTGGTTGAAGAAGGCCTTACAATGGCAGATTATTCTACCTGCCACTTAATATTTTTGGCAAAAAAAAAAAAAACTTCTATACAAGTAGAAAAGAATCGAAATTACCATTTCCAACAGGTTTTCCATCCCATTCAATGATTGGCAATAATGGAAGAGTACTCCCCACAAACATCATTTCAGCTGAATCCTTAGCCTCTTCTAACTTTATATTCCGAATCTCCACACCCTTCAGAAGTCCCTTTTCAATTAGTTTGGGAGCTAATGCCAAAAGCCTCTTAGCAGTACACCCTGTGAGTATATTATCAAAAGCGGGAAGCAGAAGTTCCTTCTTCTTGCTTATGAATGCAACATTAACATTAGGACCTTCTGCAATGTGGCCGCTCTCATCAACCCAGACTGAGGCAAAGGCATTCTTCTCTTCAGCTTCCATTATCGCTAGAACGTTGGGGAGATAGTTGACATTCTTCATTGTAGCAAAGAGAGGAGGCTTCATTGGTGTACTGGCTGTAACGACTTTAACACCTTCCTTTCGCTGGGAAAAATTGTCGGCAATAACAACTGCATAGAAGACAGGCTCTGGGCAACCTGAAGATGAGAGAAGGAAGTCTCCTGGCCCTGCACTTAACCAGTATCTGAGTGAGCCTCTCCTGCACTTTGATGCTGCTGTCATCTGGATCAATATGTTTTTTAAAGTTTCCTTAGGAAATGGAGAAGAAATCTTGGCTTTTGATGCTGATTTTAAGAATCTGTCAAGGTGGGTATCCAGCTCATAAAGGTACCTGCAGAAGGTGCTCAAGGAGGATTTGAGAATAACTTATATTGAAAAAACAAATCATCTTCCATAATAGCAGGGAAAGAGTTTATCCATAAGATCAGTCACTTGAAAATGTGAAGGCCAGCTTAATGGCAATAAATGAATAGTCTTCACATACCAAACTTAGTGAAACACACTTACAACATGTACTCAAATGCATCTTCTATTAATATTTTCTTCTTATTCTGAAACTTCCAAATATCAGATATTTACAGATTTAAAGAAAATCATGCATCAATCTTGAAAAAGATTAGGAACATCAAGTCCTTTGATAGTACAATGAAAATCAAATAGGTGATAAACCATCCTGCAAACAAGCAGGATTTTCAAAATTTTAGTGCGTATATTGGATCAGCCATGTCTATCAGTTAGTAAATACAAGTAGGTATGAAAAGAACAAATTTATTAAGCTTTATTTCATCATGCAATCATTTTAAGTGCTAAAAAAAGGATATTTGGGGGTATGAGTGGTGAATTATAGTCACCGAACAATTATAAGATGTAATAATCTGATATTCCTGAAATTAACTTCAAGAGCTACATTAATAGATACAATTCGAAAATTATATATGGGCAAGCTGTGTAGTGCAAAGAAATCATGATATCCATAATTTTATCACCGCTAACATTGCTTTGGTTGTCTAAAACTTCTATTTTAACTAAGCTATAAGATTTTAAAATAATGAATGATATGAAACAAATCATCAAAACAGACAAAATAGAGTAGAAAAACATTAAAAATCTTGGAAGTGGAAATAGTTTATGAACTGCTACTTGTGATAAAAAATTTATACGGTGGCCGCATTTTTTCTTAAGTACTTTTGAGTTAAAACTTTAGTTGAAACATTCAAGCCCTTCAATAAACATAGACAAGCATTATTTTGTGAAGTAAATGAGAGAATTTATTGGTCAAAGCAATCTATTCTTAGAACTTAATAACACAACTTAAGCAACCATGTTACTGCCAGCTTCAAACTTTTCATTTTGAATTATCAATAAAAAATAGAACATGAAAGAAGAAGAATGTACTTAATATACTTAATAACAAAGCTAGAACATAACTTTTATACCTACCCATTCAATATCACGGCTGTATCAAAAACGCCATGTCCTCTGTGCACCATGTGATCATCTATTGGAACAAGCATCATAGCAGGATCAAGAATGATTCCACCAAAGTAGCTCGAGTACATAGCAGGGTAAGGTTGCTCCTTCACCGTACTCCATTTCAATTGAAGTTTTTCGATAAGCTAGCAACCATATTATAGAAGAAGAAACTATGAATATGTGATGAAACCTGAGAGTTGCAAACTATAGAAACATTTGCTTTTATGAATGATGACATCTATGGATATTGCTCTTTTTTTGCATATTGAATATGAATCCATACAGGCAGGACACCAACAACAACTTTAAGCTTAAAACAAACATGTCATAAAACAAAAATCAATCTATTTCTTTAAATAGTTTCGAGAGAGAAAATTCTAATTTACTTGGTTTTTGAACCCGAGAGAGCCTTCTCCTCTAAATTTATGTGAAGATTCTTATGAGCCTTATTTCTGTTTTTCTTCAAGATTATTGTGTAAGCAAAAAAAGAATAATAGCATTATGCCAGCAAGGTAAGCAAAAAAAAATCTCTTCGAACAGAAGGGGCAGGGCATGTAAGCTTATCAATTTGATCAGGTAATCTATTTTATCAACAGAAAGCAAAAAAAAAAAATTTCTCTTGCAGATTTTATGAACAATAAAAAATAAGCACAGCTGAGAATGGCCCAAACTGCGCAGAATCATATTGTTACAACAAAATGAATCAAAATATTCCTTAAAAAAAAATGCATTTATTTAACTTAAACCGACTCGAAAGCAAAAATTAAATCAAGGGCAAGCACAAACCCCAGAATCACAACTAAACAAGCCAGATCAAGAATATAAGCAATATTTGCTCTCCGATGGAGGACAACGAAGACAAATGCAAGGACAATAGCGATTATAACTCTTTCTTTAGTGATAAACAATCTTTCAATTGCCATTTAAATTTACCTGGGTGGTAGAACAAACGGGGACGCGTACGCCGGCAGAAAAACCTGCTTGATAACAAAAACGAAAGAGTAACACTTATTAGCTACTGTTCGACTATTTGCGTCAAAGAAGAAAGAGAAAGAAAAACGTCATGCCTGGCTTTCCGTAAGCAGATTGAGACGAACTGCCGTCCATGGCGGTGGAACTAAGGAGCTGTCGACGGCCAGAGGCGAGGTAGAGCAGAGCAGACGATGACGACAAGACAGTCTGTTCAGTATGTGCAGAGAATAGCTACTTAATGGCTGTTTGTCATTTGTTCCTCATAAATATTTATATTTAATTTGTTTAGTTTTTTTTTTAAATTCATTTTTGTTTATTTTATCTGAATTAATTGAACAAGTATTTCAAGAAACTTAAAAATAAATTAAAAAATTGAATGAGGATTTATTTATTTTAGACCAAATTATTAAAAAATAATTTAACAAATCTAAAAAAAAAAGTAATTGAATAAATTTGGAATTAATATCCAGCTATTTTATATCAATTAAATAAGATAATAAATAAATTAATAATAAAATTTCTCGGGCTTAATTTAAAAAAAAAAGGTAATGATTATTAAAAAATTTAAAAAGTAACAAAATCGTCAAAAAAATATAAACTTTTCTTAAGAAAATGCTAATCTAATTGATATATCAGAAAAAATGTCAAATAGATTAGTATTTTTTAAGAAAATATTTTATAAATATAAAACTTGGTATATTTTAAAAGCAAATAGCTTACATTCATTTGGTGTGTAGTTACGGAATTTTTATTCCATCCGGTCACAGGATATAGCTCTACGTTCGGCCACTAGTAGAATCGCGTCACGCGTTTTCATAATTTATCCCGCGCCCCGATAACCTGACCCGGAACGGACCCAAGATTAATCGATATTGCTAGGTATTGATCGATTTTGCTCGGCAATAACCAATATCGAGCAAATAGCTAGCAATACCAAGTAAATACCGTGTTGTACCGAGTTTTTTCTAGCAATACCGAGCAAATACCTAGCAATACCGAGCAAATCCCTAGCAATACCGAGCAAATCCTGAGCAAATACCGAGTTGTAACGAGTTGTAGAAAAACTCGGCACAACTCGGTATTTGCATGGTATTGGTCTTCACAGTGCGGTATTTCTCGTTTTTGCAAAGCAATACCTAGCAATACCAAGCAAATATCGAGCAATATCGAGAAAATCGCGAACATAGCATTCCTGGGTTCCGGTCCGGGTAAAGTCGTTGAGCTACGCGGTAAAGAGTAAGAGCACATGGCGACATGTTATTGACGGCCGAACGTAGCTCTACGTCCGGTCAGAGGACGTAATAATTGTTCGTAGTTACGGCGGTAAAAAAGTTACTCAAGTTTCAATTCTAAAAAAAAATAGCTAAAATTTTTGTTATAAACAGATTTTTATTTAAATATAAAAATTTAAAATATTTTGTTTAATATTAATAAAATTAGAAATAATATAATAAAATATAAATCATCATATCAATTTAGTACAATAACTACAATTTAAAATTTAATAATAAATTATTAAAATTTATCTTTTATGTTTATAACTTAGATAAATGTAACGTAAGAATTTTTTTTTTTATAAAAATGTATTAATAT
>NW_021528048.1:401346-419166 GCF_001605985.2 Dendrobium catenatum | reverse complement strand
CAGAAATAGAAATACCAGTAAAAAATATATAATTTTTATATTTCTATTACAGTGATGTATATATTATATATATATATATATGTAGAAAACAGAGAGAAGAGAAATTGCAAAACCAGTAAAGAATTTATTATTTTCTATCTTTCTTACAGAGGTATGTACAATATATATAGAATTGTTCAAGTGTAGGGTACACGTGTAAAATAATGATAGGTGTTTATTTGAATACATTAAATGTGGTACTATTCAGTATTGATGTTGTCTTCAAATATGCCCCACAAACTGATGGATCGGGAACGATCGTCAGTTTGAGCCGTAACGTTTGAAAGCGCGGTGTTGTCATATTCTTGGTGAATATGTCCGCTATTTGATCAATGGAGTTGATTGGCATAATCCGAATTTTGTTATGCTGAATCTGATCCCGTAAAAACCGATGATCTATTTATATATGTTTTGTCCTTGCGTGAAAAACTGGATTATTGGTGAGGGCGATGGCGGATACATTGTCGCAAAATAGATCTGATGCAGACGGTTGGCTTATGTTAAAATCAGTCAACAGCCTTTTGATTCAAATCACATCGGCGGTAGCTGTTGCTAATGCACGATATTCGGATTCGGTAGATGATCGTGCCACCGTCGTTTGTTTCTTGACTGCCCAAGAGACTAGAGTGGTACCGAGAAAGGTGCAGTGTCCGGTGGTTGATTTTCTGGATAGCGGATCGCCGGCCCAGTCTGCGTCGGAGAAGGTGCGAAGCTGAAGATCCGATTTGGTGATAGGAAGTCCGAAGTGCCAAGTGCCTTGTATATATCTGAGAAGGCGTTTTAACAGATAGACATGATTATATAAAGGATTATGCATATATTGAGAAATTACGTTGACCGCGAACGCGATGTCCGGTCTAGTTAAGGTAAGATACTGAAGAGATCCGGTAATCCGCCTGTAAAATGCCAGGTTGGACAGTGTGGTATCTGGCGTGAAGTCAGTCGGTAATTTGGTTGCCGTAGGATTGGCCAGCGGCTTGCACGTCTGAAGGCCTGCTTGACATAAGATGGATTCTGCATATGCTTGCCGAGACAAAAAATATGAGTTAGCGTTAGACTGAATACTTATGCCAAGAAAATGATTTGCTAACCCAAGATGCTTTAGATTGAAGCGTGCGCCGAGCTGAGAGATGAAGACGGAAATGGCTTGTTTGTCGTTTCCTGTGATAAGTAGATCATCCACATAGACTAGCTTGTACATTTGAATGTTGTTGTGTGTTTATGTAAGTAGGGATGGATCTGCTAGACTGCACTTGAAACCGAGGGATATAACATGCTCTGTAAGAGTGGTGTACCATTGTCGCGGGCTTTGTTTAAGACCGTATATGGCTTTTTGAAGTAGACACACATGATTTGGTAGCGAAGAGTCTTCGAATCCATTTGGTTGACACATGTAGACCGTTTCCGATAGTTTACCATGCAGAAATGCATTTTCTAGTTCAAATTGTTGAATGTCCCAGCTATTAAAGAGAGCAACAGTTATAAGGATGCGAATGGTTGGAAGTTTCGCAACCGGACTGAATGTTTCAAAGTAGTCGATGCCTTGTTCTTGGTTATTGCCTTGTGCCACAAGGCGAGCTTTAAGTCTTGCCACCGTCCCATCCTTATGCCGCTTAGTACGAAAGGTCCAGCGACAACCTAAGACGGAAGCAGATTGAGGAGGAGGAACCAGAATCCAGGTTCCTTGTTTCTGTAAAGCGAAGAATTCTGTTGCCATAGCTTTACGCCAGTCAGCGGATTTTGCTGCTTCATTGTATGAAGTTGGTTCAGAGCTGCTTGTGGCCATTTGCTGATGTAACAGGTTAAGTCTAGTGCGCGGCTTCAGAGATCCCGTTTGTTAACGAGTGATCATGGGATGATGATGAATGGGTTGAGAACTTAAAGTAGGTGAGGGATCTGGTTGGGTAATCTGCTGAGCGTTGTTGGGTTGAGGAGTAGGACAGTGCATGGGGATAGTTGGTATGGCGAGTGATTGGTGCTGCACTTGAGAGATGGGTAGTAATAGGGAACTTGGGATGTTTGAATTGATTTCAGATGTTTGCTGTATTGCACCCGCGAGAAATGGAAAAGAATTTTCCATGAATGTAACGTGGCGGGAAAATTGAATGGAGTCTGTCTGTTTGTTTAAACACTTGTACCCTTTGTATTATTCTGAGTAACCGAGAAATACGCAGGACTGTGATTTTTGTTGCAACTTGTGTCTGAGCGGAGGATGTGATAGTGGAAAACATTCACATCCAAATGTTTTTAGATGATCGTAGGAGGGCTTTTGTTTATAGAGAGATTGGAATGGGGAAGAATTATCGGTATTGCTTGACGGTAACCTGTTTATTAGGTACATAGCAGTGTTCGCCGCGTCAGGCCAAAAATGAAGTGGAACCGAGGCCTGATGAAGTAGAGTTCTGGTTGTCTCGATTATATGGCGATGTTTGTGCTCCGCAACTCCGTTCTGCTCTGGTGTATATGGACACGAGAGTTGGTGTTGTATGCCATTAGAGCTCAGGAATTGACTGAGAGTAGTGTTACGGTATTCGGTGCCGCCGTCAATCCTGAGAGTCTTGATTTTGTAGTTAGTTTAATTTTCAATAAATGTTTTAAAAATAATGAAAATATGCGGAACATCCGATTTGTTCTTGAGAGGAAATATCCATGTGTAACGAGAAAAATCGTCAATGAATGTTACATAATACCTAAAACCTTGGTTGGACATTACGGGAGAACGCCCCCAAACGTCCGAATGTAACAATGCAAGAGGAGTTTTCATTCTATTACAAGATTTAGAAAAAAGCATTTTATGGCCTTTACAAGAACTACAAGCCACGCAGTTGTAAGAAGAAACAGAAATGTGAAGTTGAGGATTGGCGGTAGCAATCAGGCGCATGGTTCTTTGGTTGGGGTGGCCAAGCCTGTTGTGCCACACGGCTGAGGAAGACCTGTTCGCCTGAAGTGCTATCGTAGATGTAGACGAAGTCGCGATGGGGTAAAGACCGTCTTTACATGGGCCGCGTAGGATTATACAATCCGTTGTCATATCCTTTATAGTAAAACCGTTAGGATTGAACGCAATAGAGATATTGTTATCCTTAACGAGATTAGATATAGACACTAGATTATAAGATATGTTAGGAATGTGAAGCAGATTAGATAACTTGAGCTTACGGGGTGGAGTGGGAAGAATACCGGTACCCGAATGAGCTATCGGAAGATGACTACCATCACCGATGGTAATAGAGTCAGAGCCTTGATAGCTAGTAGATGTGGTAAGATTTTCGGTGTTATTTGTCATATGAGATGACGCGCCCGAGTCAAGATACCACTCGTTGTGGTTTTTGGAATCCGTCGTAGCGGTAAACGCCTTGGGTTGATTTTCATTTTGCTGTTGTGGGACGTAGTTAATGTTGAGCCTGTGCCAACAAGAGGTTGCGCTGTGCCCTTTCTTGTTACAAATCTGGTAAATGGAGATCAGTTTAGAGGGATCACGCCTGGCATTTTGCGGACCGGATTGAGACCGTCCCCTGTTTCGTTTGAAGCGTCCTCGACCTGCATAAAGAGCCGATTGCTGATCGGTTTGCAAGGATAATCTCGCAGCATCATTGTGGACGTGAATTTCTTCGTTGATAAGAAGCGAGTAAAAGTTGTCAAGACTCAAGGAGCTTTGCATTGTGCGGATGGTAGTTTTGAACACTTGATATTGCTGTGGTAGCCCATTTAGGATGTACATGATGATATCTTCTGGTTCGATTGTAGATCCGGCGGCGGCTATTTGATCCACAAGAGTCTTGATGGCTGTGAGATATTGAATCATGGTCTGATTCTTCATTGAGATATTGTTGAGCTCATTTTTAAGTTGGAGAACCTTTGATCGGTTTGAAGATTGAAATCTTGTTTCAAGTGCTTTCCAGATATCTGCAGTTGAATCAAGATTTAGAACATAAGGTAAAACAGTGGGTGATATTGTAGAACAGATTGCCTCAGAGAGGTTTCGGTCAGTCAGAAGCCAGAGGGCGGTAGAGGAGCCGTTTGTGGACGCCTGTGATGAATATTGTGTCTCTGAAGATGTGCAAGATGGTTCAAGAAAATGCTCGAATCCATTTGCCCGAAGTAGTTTGACGATCTGATTTTTCCAAATCGCGTAATTGTCGGTAGTTAGCTGTGTTGGTACGAGTGTGCGGAGGTTTGAGACAACGAATTTGAGGGACGCCGGTATGCCGGAGTCGGTGGAGCTGGCGGTCGGTGCCGTGAGCAGAGACGTCACAGAGGAAGCCATGGAGAAGAAGACCCGATTTAGGATCTTGCCATATCTGATACCATGTAGAAACCAGAGAGAACAGAAATTGCAAAACCAGTAAAGAATTTATTATTTTTCTATCTTTCTTACAGAGGTGTGTACAATATATATAGAATTGTTCAAGTGTAGGGTACACGTGTAAAACAATGATAGGTGTTTATTTGAATACATTAAATGCGGTACTATTCGGTATTGATGTTGTCTTCTAATACACCACTTTCTACTTGTAACTATTTTTTTCAACATAGTGAGTTTCTTTCCGAAGCACCATTGGAAGGTTTAAACCACAGTTTGAACTACCAAACGGTTTCCAAATGTGATATGCTTAAAGCCGAATCGAGCTGCTCGACAAGACGAATCAAACGAGCCCAATATCATCAAATTGTGATATCACTAAGACATTCAATTTCCCAATAAATGGTCAACGATCAAGGGATTCAACATCAGTCATCCATCCAAACCACTCCTAAAATACCTTTTATCTTCCATCAATTTACAAGTCATACCACTCTCAGAAATCTATAGATAGACCCCTCATGAGGGGGCAGGGGGCAAGAAAAGAATCAAGAGAGAGATCGGAGAATGCACTTGCCTCCTCGCTCCTCGTTGACCACCACCCAGACTTCTGTCGGACAACCACCTAACACAAGAGTTCCGCCGGACCACCGCCTAACGTCGGACTTCCGTTATGACCACCACCCAATTACGGAGTTCTATCAAACCACTACCTGACGCAAGAGTTATGCCGGACCACCGCCTGATGCTGGACTTCCGTCAGGACCACTGCATGATGCCGGACCACCGCCTGATGCTGGAGTTCCGGCGGACCACTGCCTGATGCTGGAGTTCTACCAAACCACTGCCAGACTACCGAATGAGGCCTGAACTTTTGCCAGACCACCGATAGAAGTCAGAGTTTCGCCAGACCACCGAATAATGCCCAACTTTTGTTGGACCACCACCTTAGGACTATGGTTTTTTAACCTCTATCTCTTGCCGACTGCGGTCCTTCCGACCTCCATCGTCAGATAACGGTCTTTTTGATCCCTATCTCATGTCGACTATGATCCTTCTAACCTCCGTCGCTTACTACGGTCCTTCCGACCTCCCTCGCCAGATAATGATTTTTCTGACCCCTATCTCCTGACGACTATGGTCTTTCCGACCACCATCGCCTATTACGGTCCTTTCGACCACCCTCGCCAGACAATGGTCTTTCTAACCACTGTCTCCCACCAACTATGGTCATTCCAACCTCTCTCGCCAGACAACGGTATTTCTGACCACTGTCTCCCGCTGACTACAGTCCTTTCGACATCCCTTGCCAGACAAAGGTCTTTCTGACCACTGTCTCCCGCCGACTACGACTCTTCTGACCTCCCTCGCCAGACAACAGTCCTTCCGACCACTGTCACCAGACTACGGTCTTTCCACCTCTGTCGCCCGCCGACTATCGTTCTGTCGACTAAACGAACATTTCAATATTAATTCTTCAAATTCCCACCATATAATATGATGTACATTTGCTACATCAGCCCAAGGCCTTCCCCCCAAGGAAGGGTCTCATTTGTAATCGACAGCAAATAATAGTGATGTACATTTGCTACATATTATATGATGTACATTTGCTACATCAGCCCAAGGCCTTCCCCCCAAGGAAGGGTCTCATTTGTAATCGACAGCAAATAATAGTGGATTCATTCAAACCGGGTGAGGCCCCGTGATTTTTCCCTCATTTCAAGAGTTTCCACGTAAAAACTCAAGTGTCTCTTATGAACGATAGTCCCTCTCTTTTATGTGCTTGTGTGCTAGATCTTCGTACAAAGTTTAGACATTAAATTTCATATTTCTCTACCGCCGCGAATATTCCAGGATGCAACACAATAATAATGTCAAAATATGAAGACTATACTAAAAATTACAAGTGATGTTCTCAAATTAAACTTTTTTATCAACATACATCTTTTTTTTCTTATTAATTCATTAATATTAAAAAAATCAAAATTGTCAAATCCAAATTCTAATAAGACAGATTAACTATATTGTCAAAATTTGAAAATTTAAGCTCCAATTAAAAAAAATTGTGACTCAGCCCCCTCCACAAAACCTTCTATTATTATATGTGACAAAAAACCCTAAGCGTACTTTGTCGTGGAAGGTGATGTACGTTAAGAATGTCTTTTTCTTAGGAAAGAAATAGAGAAGAATGACTAATGCTGCTCATAAATTAGGTAATTCATCTGATTCCACTATCTATAATTTAAGTAAAAAGAATCCCAATCCTTGCTAATTTTCTACTATAAGAAGACAATACCTGAATGAAATATATCATATTTATTAAGAGATATGGCTCATTTATGCTTCCTTTGGAATTACTTTTTTTATTCCTTTTTAAAGCGACTTTTTAATAAATAAAAAATCTTTTGAACTAGAATTTTTTGTGCTAAAAAGCTGCTTAGAAAGCTTTTTCATGTTGCAATTCTCGTACTTATGCCTAGTCAAAAATCCTCGACAATTGGTAACTCTTTAATAATTTATTAGACGCGGATTATGTATATAGTTTTGTGTAGATAATAAGAGTACGTATTTATATACTCGCTATGAACAAAGTACACAGCTATGTACTCCTTGTATGCTTCATTTTTTAGATTGCATACCAGGGGTGTATTCATTTTATTCTCACACATAAAGAAAATAGCATATATAGCAAGCAAATAGATGATGCTTATATCATATTTATAGATTTCCAACTAGAAAGATAAGCATATAAGATGTTCTCATACAATTTTAATAATGGCATAAGTTTAACTGCTCAATTTCTTTAATTCTGATACCATGTTTATCATTTTGCCTAAGAATTTTTTGTGCGTGTGCTATTTTTTTTATAAAACCCACGGAGGGGCCTACGCGTTAAGTAAATAGGAAAATTATAGGTCCTTAAAGAACCATAAGCTCACTAAAAATACGGACTTTGAAATAAAACCTAAGAGCTAGTGGTTCTATATATTACAATTAAGCAAGAAATAAAAAAGCATATTAGAGGAAATCCAAAGGGCAAATCAACCAAAAGGGCAGTAACCGGCTTTTAGGAAAATCCAGTACGAGGCGCCACAGCAAGCAGGAAGAGCCGCCCGCAAATAACAGAAGACAAAAACATGCAAAATCAAAAGGGGGCCACAACTGCATGACCAACAAAACCCACACAACCCAAGAGCCACCCAAGAACCCTCAGAAAGGAGAAAGTACCGCAAACAATATAAGAGTAGCAGCCAACACAACGACTCAGTCGAAGCCTAAGAAAGAAACAAGGACCAAACAAAATACCCCCTACAAAATTACAAAAAGCAATCGACCAACCAGCCAAATGAGGCCACCAATCGAAAAACCACAGGCGCCACAAGAGAAACCAAACAAGAACCCACAGTTTCTACAAGAAGAGAACAAAGAAGAAGAGGTAGAATAGCAGAAGACAAAGAGAAAAACATGAAATTTCTTCTTTTTTTATTTTCACCTCCGACGTTTGCCACCACCATGAGAAAAGGATTTTTGAACAATCCAGCTCACATTAAACTATACATCTCTTGAAAAGCATCCTTCGATTCATCCAATTCATTTCCAGCATCCCTGCAAGGTAAGGAGAAAGACCCATCCAGCCAATCTAAATTAACCTCACAATTTTGTATGAACTTAGAAGCCAATTGAGTTTTCAAATCATCATAAGAAATAAGCGAAATCAAAATATCAAATAAACAACACGTTCCCATTCGGCCCCATAAATAGCTTATATTTAGGGTGAGAGTTTATCATCCAAATACAAACAAACAAACAAACAAACAAACAAACAAACAAATCCTTAATGTGTATTTGTCATTATCTAAATGGGAAAGATTGTTGACTCCATGTATCCAAAATGTATGCTAGATTTTGATGATCACAATGTATTCTAAGAAATCATGATTGCTGGTTTCAAATGAAGTTGCATAAATAAACCTTTAGGACAATTCAAGCACATAGAGATGAGTTTGTTACACTAGGAAAATGTTGTTTATTTATCATTTCTTAGAGCAACTCAAAATAAAAATATTTTAAGGAACATATGATTAGCAAGCGAGGTTTAAACTACCCTTTATAACTAATTAGGATCTCAACTTAGTTATATTATTAAATTATTTATTTTTTAAGCCAAAGTATTTTTTAAATATTACGCAATACCTTACTTACAATAAACAAAGTAGTTTTTGATAAATAAATGCTTAAACATAATTAAGAAAATTATAGTTATAAATTGATTAGAGTTTCTAGCCTCCACAAAAAGTTTTAGACATCTATAAAAGTTTGTGGATCTCTACAAAGTATTTGCAGGCCTCCGTAAAGTATTGTGTGTTTCAGAGTGATTTAGAATGTCTCAAATCATGAAAAATAAATTTAGCAAGCCTCTGTTAAGTCTTACAAGTCTTCATAAACTATTTAGCTAATACTCATAAAAGTTTGTGGGCTTTCACAAATATCAAATGTGAAAAATTTAATAACAAATTCTAGCCAATTGGGACCAATTCAACGTTAGATAGTTAAATTAGATAGTTATAGAAATGGAAGAAATCCTATTATTGATTTTAATATTATGTTTTTGATACTTAGGGCCCTATTATAAACACCTACTTAAGCCCTAGGTTAAAGATAAATGCTCCCATATAAATCCTAGAGCTCTTATTCAATTTTAGTCACTAAGACTATATTCTCTTACCAACTATTCTAAGTGAAAAGTTATCCAGTAAGCGTACAGTCTTTGAATCTCTTTAACTCTCTCAGAACAACTTTTCTTATAGCATATGACAAAGCATATCTTCTTTTAACTATTTGATGTGCCTTCAACTTGTCATAAAGTGATTTTTCTGCGAGAATTCAACCAGTAACCCTAAACTCCAATTGATAAGATTGTAAAAAAAAAAAGCTTGTTGTTCATGTTTGTTCATATTCTTCTTGATAATTAACTTGTGTTTGATTAATTTTTATAAGGCTGCTTATTCAATAAGCCAGATATGAATAAGATCTAGTTCGATCATGTTCCACTCAATACTAACTTGATATGTTCATCTAAACATAGAAGTATGCATATATCTCCTATAAATGTGTAGGTATATGTTTGTACATGCATAAATTATATGTATGTTTACATTGAAACTGTAAAGGCTTATGACCATTTTGTCCTACAGGATAGTGTGATTGTTTCACATACCCACCTCGATAGTTAATAATATATATGACCTGATCAGCAACATGTATGTTCTATAGTTTGTATATGACTTTCAAATAGATTTTATGTTCATGAATAGTTCATGTACGGCTCGATGAGTTAACAAACAAAACACAAACAAAAAAATTTGGCTTGTTTAGTTAACGAGTCGAGTTAAATAATACTTGAGCTGCTCAAACTTGGCTTATTTACACCCCAACTTTGTGACCCTCCTATTTATATTGGGAATGCCTACCTCTGTACCAACTGAAAAAAAATTGCTGAACTGATAAAACAATTGATCAAGAGAATAGATATGATAGATAAATTTGCTCATTTTCCTCCATTGTGTTATGCATGAAGCTCATACAATTTTCAGCTACAGACATGAGATGTTTGTTCTCAATTTTATTTTAAGAAATTTCACACTAAGGATACTTATTAGAAAAAAATATTCAAAGGGAACTCAAATAAGGCTTGTCTGATCACAGTAGCAAATGTATCAGTAAAGAGTAGTCATTAAATTTGATTTGCTTACAATAAGCGATATCATATGTTAACGCTCTTAAATGAGCCATTTCTTGGGCAGCCCATTCATCTGCATCTTTAGCTCAGCTTACTAAACCGATTTGATCCTTTACTGAGGTGAAATATGCAAAAGTGCTCTAAAATTAAAGCTTCATTTGGCACAACTTGCTTATTGCTTTTTAAAACAGTTTTTTAGTTTAAACAATTTTTTATCGAGAAATTTTTGTACTAAAAAGCTATTTTAGAAAGCATAAAAAAAGTTGCCCCAAATGAAACTTAAATCAACTGTATGTTGTAAGGTTCAAAGAGGTAAATTTTTTTTGAAAAACACTTGCAGAAAAGCTTTTTAAATAAAACAAAACCTTTATTAACACCTTTGGTTAGCTCTATGGAATTAAAGCTCTGCCTCATGGTTAAAGAGATGTGTTAGACTTCCCAATTAACATGTAAGTCAAACAATCAAAGATGGCCTAATAGATCATCTGAAACATTCATATATGAATTCAACATACAAAATGATAGAATCAAATTTAGGCTTCGTTTGAAAGCTGCTTTAAGAAGTAGTAAGAAAGTTGTCTCAAACGAAACTTTAATTGCAGTGAATACTTTTGTGTAACAACGATGTAAAACTCAGGGTTTATTTGGTGCAACTTTTTCACTATTTTGCTTTTCAGATCATAACCATAATTATGTTTGGTTAATGCTTTCTCGTTGCTAACAAAAAGCATCTATGTTGAGATGCTACTTTTTACGACTATATTTGCTAATGTAAGATTGTTGTAAGAAATCAATTGTTCGTTTTTTTTTTTAAATATATATTTATAATATTCACGACAGCTTTTAATTTTTTTTTTCTCCACATAAACTTCACATCCACCTTTACAATATTTTGTAGTTGTCCCAAACAAATTCTCAAATTCAAGAATTGTCGTCGTAAATGCAAAATGAATATGTTAGTTAAAGTTTTGCATTTTGATTGAATCAGAAAAAAATAAGATTGGAGTCTGTAATTAAATCTGATGAGTCAATTTGTGTTTTCATTTAAATTTCCCATACTTGTCTACTTACATCTATGTTGGATTTCATGGAGTCTTGTTTTTTTTTAGGTATTCCAAATACAATGTTATTTGTCCTGGGATTGGTTCAGGGATCTTCCTTAGTCATGAAGGTATTTGTTTCATGGGAACAAAGCCTTGTTCGGCTATGTTTATGAGGAATTTATCTAGAGGCTATTTTCCAAGAGCCTTGCTTTGTTTAAGAAGATCCTTCTTTCCAGAGCTATTTTCATGAGCATAACACACCAGCTACACTAAGGGATATAGCCTTTAAATCCATGATAGGTACAATCATCTATAAATAAAGTGTTCTGAAGTGTGTTGAATAATTTATAGTATGAATAAAACTTCTATTTTGGATGCGGAGACTCTTCTTCATCTACTTTAGAATTATGACCATGTTGGGAGATGGAAGTAAAACATCTTTACAAAATAAATAAGAAAGTAAAAGCAGCGGAATGTGAAAGGACACTAGGATTTAAAGTGAAAAAACCTGAAATCGGGGAAAAAAAAAACCATGGAGCCACACCACACTAAGAAATCCACTATAAAAATCGGAGAAATAAGTACATATTTCTCTTCTCTCTCGCTCTCTCCTTTCTTCTCTTCTCTCTTACACTGTTCTTATACTCTGAATACAAGAGAAATAAAATAAATAACACCAAATGATGCCACTCTTCAGAAAAAATAAGAAAGAAAACTATCAAGTCCGCCTCGAAGCAATGCGGCACTAGATTGGAGGGTTGTGGTGCTCAATCCTCTATCATCGGTCCATCAAAAGATAATTCGGCGCTCAAACTTACAATGCTGCAGCACTACACAGCGCTGCAGTGCCGAATCCACAGCACTGCAGCACTCTGCTCTCTATCATTTCACCCAATAAACATTGCAGCATTGATGTGCTCGGGAACACAACATCGGGGCACTCAGATATCATAGTAGGAAATGATTGTTTGTGTTAGCTATATACTTTCACATAAAATTAGCTAGTTATCTTTTGCATTTGTTGCTTCAGATTTTATTCATCTAAGGTATAAAACCCTATAAAATGAGTATTGCATTTATAAGTCAAGTATTACACTCAATGACAGATTTATGTTAAAAATCCAAGGCCCTAAAACATCTTAAATATTGATTAAGGCTTCGTTGGGACAACATTCTCATTGCTTTGCTTTTGATCTACAACCACAATTTATGTTTGGCCACTGCTTTTTAAATGCTTTAAAAAAATTATCCTAGAAAGTTTTTTTCTACAACAATTTTAAAAAATTACGTTCTCCACACCAGCTTTACAAAGCAGTAAGAAAACCGTCCCTAACGAAGCCTAAAACACTATAGAAACCTATAAAAAGAAGCATCACATATTCAAAAGCCCAACATTGCACTCCATTGAATGTTAAATTTATACTAAAAACCTTAGACTCCATAAAGTCATGCATCTAATATATATTTTAAATTCTCTAAACCCTGAACATCATAATGTTGAGGAAGAGATTTGAGTTTCGTTCTTTCTAAAGCTGACATAAGAATCAACATCATGAAACTTTCATAATGATTAATGAACATACTTAACTTCTCACAACTCATTAAAACTTCAGGATCATTATATTTTCCTTATCAATCTACATCAAGGCTAGGCAAAGCCATGGCACACCAAATGTTTAGAAGAAAGAGTCATTATAGAAGTTTCAACATCATTTCTATCTTGATTAGGTTCGTGAATAACCTCATCTTCCATAACTCTTCATCATCTTGATCATCTATGCCAATGAAAGGATTCCCAGGACAAACATGTACATAGTAAGAGGATGATTGACCTCAAAATATGTGTGAAAAGTGTTCATAGAAAGTGATTGCCACAATTTTATATTTATTTTCCTTAATAAAACTGGTTTTACCTTCTTTTGGTGTTGGTTAAACATGTTATACTTATCCAGCTAGTGATGCAGATCTCGCAATGTAGGAGTTTTCAAGACTTTCAAAAAGCAAAGGAGAGTTTGAGGTTTCGTTTGGGACGACTTTTGCATGCTTCTTAAAGAAACTTTATAATATAAAAATTTTAATTTTTCTACTAAAAAGGTGCTTTAAGAAGCAACAAAAAAAATGTCCCAAATGAAACTAGAATGCTTTCTCTAACAGAGTAAAGCATGAACTCTCATGAAAGTAGATTGTGGCACCATTAAGGATTTGCATTAAGCATTGAATTCACAATCATTACTTCAAATAATGGTGATTAGGGCCACAGTAGTATTGAATTCATGGATGAACCACCTATAAAAGATGGGCAACTCATGAAAATTGTAAACATCATGAATAATAGTTAGGATAGGTCATTCCCAAGAAGTCATATCACTAAAGTCAAAGTTAATGTCAAGTCAAGTCGAGTATAGAATATTGGTTGATTAACCTTTCTAAAGAACTAAACAATATAAGTTTAATTACAGTCAATGATATCTTCAATGGACATTTTTGATAAAGAGAACATGCTCTTATTCTTGTTTACATCAAATATAAACTATGATTCAAGGACAATTATCCAAATATAGAGTGAATCACCATAACAAAGTGAGATAATTGTTTGTTCACATATAAAACCTATATGATAATAATTATTGAATAACCAAAATGTTAAGAGTAGTATGAAATGCTCAAAAGGTTGATAGGTAAAAAAAAGGAATTTAGAGAACAACGGAAATGGCCTAGTCAACATTTTAGGGATCTATCATCCTAAGATATCAAGTTTGAAATCACTTAGTCATAAAGGTATTTAACTCAACCCAACATATGAGCACTACATCAACAACCATGAATTACATCATCTAGGCTAGTGATGTAGCACCAAGATAAATGTTAAGGATTAGATCACAAACCAAGGCTCTATATCAAGATTTGAGTCGTTCATCATGCACAACACTCCATGCAAGCCCATGGACATCTCATAATCATTTTAATCATGGGAGAATAATTAAAAATCTTAATTTAAGGCTCTTTGATGAGTAGTTGGGCTATACCAGTCAAGAAGACATAAATTGATTTATTTCAAGACCACTCTACTTGCTTATTTGACTAATCAAATTTTCTTAAAATATTTAAATTTTATTTTATTCCTCTTATTTTTTTTTCTTTTTATTAGAAAAATTCATCAATCAGCTAAATAGTATTTTACTAGCTCCTAAGACTTTCCAAAGTTGTCTAGGTCTAGAATATGCATTACTTTGCAATTTTTTATTCATTGATTTTTTTCTTATATAGATTTAGCATGAAAATGTTTGATCTAATCTTTCATTTACCTTGGTGCCTTATCCCCTAGGGATTTTATAAGTCCTTAGATATCCTTACCTAACTTTACTCCTCTTTTCTGATACAATTTTTATCTTATATAGATCATCGAGCATAGCTTGTCTCAACCCGAAAGCCCATCCAATGTCTTCTAAACTCTCCAAAATATTCCTATGCATTCCTCATAACCTTTCAAGTCTTGAAATCCCCAATAAACCTTAGATACCAGAGCCAAAATCCTAATATAGAGAGACGAGTATCTACTCTAAACAACCAAATTAAAAACATCATAACTCCTCAATCATTGATCCAAAACCCATAAGAATGCCATCATCAATTTCTTGAAATCTGATTCTTTGATCTGAGTTTCTCATTATTTTAATCCAAGGAAAAATCACATTTTGACAACCTAGAAATTTTAGGCCCAAATCTATCCAAAATTAAAATTCTTTTTTTTTACCACCATCCAAATAACTATTCGATCATAACCTGAGGGGATACCAATCAAGCTGTGTCCTTCACCAATAATATCCCATTGATCCTACTTTATAGTGGTATTATATCCACGAGCTCCAAAGAAGTCAAGATTAAGGAGCTTGAAGGTACACATGTCATTTGACAAAGATAAAAAAATTTTATGGTAGGATTTGAACTTTCAAGAATGGAATAATTTAATGTAAATTGAAAATAAGATTCATTTCCTTCAATAAAGATTATTATTGTTATGCCAAAGCTTTAAATTTTCTTATCTAGTAGTTCATTAAAAAAACATAAAAAAATTACAAGTTATTTGACAACTCTATAGGATTTTTCTTTTATCCAAGTTATTACCACCACTAAAATGACCCAACCTAATATTTATACAAACCTAACATAACCTAAAATTTTATTTAGATTTCTTTAATAGAAAAGGTGTGTTCAACAAATAAAAGCCTTACCTTTAATTGGAATTAAAATAATATAGCTAGAAGGTATGTTTATGTGATCATCATTTAAACTTTATATGCTTTAGTTATAATATGGTTGTTATCTGTGCACAAAATTTGCCAAGATGAAACTTAAATGGCATGCTAAAATCTACAATGTACAACCAATAACTTCCTATAAGGAGTTTAAGGACAACATTAGCCTCATTAATATACTAGGGTTTTTTAGAGTCTTAAGAACATTAAGAATTATTTATAAAATCCATCAAGGATTCTAAAGTTATTTTTCATTCATCTCATGCTCAAATTCAAATATGGAAATAATTAGTTTTTAGATCAATTTTGTAGAAAAAAATTGCTTATGAGATCAAATCTAGTATGTCATCTAGATGAATAATAATAAAAATATATTTTATAATATTTTTTTAGACCAACTATCATCACACATTCACATGTTCCATATTAGTTAAGAATTAATATGGTTGGGACATCATAGAGACTAAGAGTTTCTTGTATCAAATATTTTCTTAGTAATTCCAAAACTCAAATCTTGGGGTCGGCATGTTGTGAACAAACATGATAGTACTTGACTCGTTTATGGATCTTATCAAGTTGGGTTATGACACCAAGCTCCATTTTTATTATAGGAGTGTGGGTTGGCAGAGTTGTATGAGATGGATTTGTAGAGCTAGTCACATTGAGTAGATCAACATCTTGTTTTGGTGGAAGAGTAACCCTAGCTTGATGGTGAGAGGGCTCTTTACAGGCATTCTCAAGCTTGATAATCTTAACTAGTAGTTATTTCTTAGGGAGGTGGGTCCCTTCACGTTGCGTTGGTACTAGCTATCAAGTCCCTTGTATGAGATGAATGATTTAACTATAACTCCTTCATCTTATGAATGCGGTTATCCAAGAAAAGCTTGGCATACCTTGTAAATCGAGAGGTGTATTGTCCCTTGTTTAAATTTTGGTTCTTGGAATGATGAGTACTGTTGGATCAGTAGGCTCCATTATTGTCATTATTATGCCTGTTGGCCATCAAATAGAAGCTTGTTGGGCTTACAATGCTAGGATTATTTCCCATGGATGGTGCAAATTGTGTAGCACTAGAAAATTCTCAGTAATAGAGTGAGATAGGTTTGACATCATAGATTTGCATGAATATTTCACACAAAAACGAATAGAAGAAAATGCATATGAGACATCAAAATTTTCTTACATGAAAAACCTAAGAAGGTTAGGAAACAGAGCCTATCCCAATTGAAATATTTCACTAGGTGGGAAATGATAACAAACTATTACCCGTCCCAAAATTGGAGAAGGTGAGATTATACAAGTATGACTTGTTGGTGAAAAATATCATAGAGTCAGTAAAGGATGAGAGGTAGTCAAATGACTATAGCTAGGTTATAGGGGTATAGCAATGGAGGCTAAGCAATGATAGATGTTAGGCAATGTTGATTTGATCATGATTGTCTATTGATGACAAAGTTCCAATAATAAGGTGGTTGTGGTATGATGATGGAGGTTTGATGGTGAATATTTGATGGAGGTAGTCCGGTAGTGGCTTCCAAGTGTTGATCCAAAGGCACAATAGTCAAACATGATGGTCAAATGGCCATGGTTAAAGATCAGTGGTTCAATGATGTCAGTTGTGTGGTGGTTTGACAGTGGCAATCAATTGGTTATTTAGCTATGACAATCTAATGATGGTGGTCCAATAAGGGTGGTCCAACGACGGTAGTTGGACGGTGGTCCAATAATAGTGCATATGTGAAGCTCTGAGATTCTCCAAACATTATAGCTCTCTTGAATTGGGTCCTCATCATGGGTCTATTTATAGATTTTGATAATGACATGCCCCATAAATATTACTAAATTTTGAAGCACTTCATTAGATGAGCTGTACTAATTCACTTAATCCTATGTTGTTTTTTTAATACTTAATTAACATAACGATGTTAGAAGTAAGTGATATGCGCTTGTTGGATTCATCTCATCAAGAAGCTCGATTTTACTATAAGTATACAAAATTCGAAGAGCGTTTAATACTTCAGTTAATCTCATCATTTCTAATTATGCTCTAAGTATTTGATCTAAGCTCATTTAAACTTGAATTGGATCATACTTTTCATCTTATCCAACTTACTATTTTGACTACAAATTTATTGAAGTTGGAGTTCAAAATAATTAGGAGCTAAATTTTGAAAGATTCTCGGATAAATTTGCATCAAGAGTTTTGTCCAAACAAGATAATTGTTTGTAATATATTATTAATTTTCAAAGATGAAATATACATATTTATGCAAATAGGTTGATATGGAATATTATTTAAATAAATATCAAAATTTAAATATTACATATATAAAAAATATAAAAATGGTATAATATTTAATATTTATATAGACAGAATTGGGGGAAGACTAAATTGACCAGTTAAGCCTATTTTCCCAAAAAAAAAAAAAAAAAAAA
>NW_021528048.1:390418-401320 GCF_001605985.2 Dendrobium catenatum | reverse complement strand
AAAAAAAAAAAAAAACCAGTTAAGCCGATCTCCGCTCCCCGAGGAACCGTAAGCAACCGTAAGCAGGTTCACGATCCGTTATCTACTTCGCAGCCAGGACGAGCATAATGCAGAGCAGGAGAAGCACGATATCACAGCGATCCCAAATTCCTCAAATTGATGAAGACCTCCATCAAATCCTATAAACTCTGAGCCCTAAATTCCACAATCTGTTGTCCATTCACGGATTTTGATGACGTTCGATTGCTCGATGCCATCTGTATGGAAGAATCCTATCCCCGTTCTCCCCGATTCTTGTGCTTAGCCGCTGGTGCTGCCGCTACTTTCTTCCTGTTATCTTCTTTGTGGGTTCTCCAGTTCCGCTTCGGCGGATTCAGGAAGAAGAAGATGGCGTGCGATTGCTCTTGCTCCTGCGGCGGCGTTGGGGGTGGCACTGCCGGGAACGGTAGAGGGGAGAGTAGTTCGGCGCGGCCAAACGGGGATGTTGTGGGAAAGGATAAGGCGGCGGCGGAGAGGCAGAGCGGCGTGTCTATAATGGAGCAGCTTGTTCCGGAGATTACTACGCATACGCTCAGTTATTTGGACCATACTAGTCTTTGCAATCTCTCTATGACGAATTCGGCCATGCGGAGGGCTGCTAACGATGACAATGCCTGGAAGGCATTGTATCACAAGGTTTTCTTCCTATCTTTGATTCGTTTGATGAGTGCAATCGCAAACATATTACGTTTAGGGTTTCTGGTTCTGAAATTAATGTTTTAGGATGGTATTTCATTTTCTTGCGTTTTTTCTGGTTTAAGAAAATTTATTGAAGAGGGAGATGAAGGTAAGAGAGATTGCAACTTATTTAGCTGTGTCAATTTCTTGAATGTTTTGGAAATTGAGGAAGGAAAGGAGCACTTATATTTGTCCTCCCGGGAGCCTTAATAAGCTGCTGGTACTTCTGTGGTGGTCCTGGAGGCTAATAGTTGTAGAAATAGAAGGATGTATGATTTCCAAACAAAAATTTCACCTTTATTGAAGCAATCCTTGACTACCATGGAAGGCTTTGGTGGTTTCTTGGAGTTTTTGTAGTGGTTAATTGTCA
Source organism: Dendrobium catenatum (assembly GCF_001605985.2). NCBI lineage: Eukaryota > Viridiplantae > Streptophyta > Magnoliopsida > Asparagales > Orchidaceae > Dendrobium > Dendrobium catenatum. The sequence goes on along the minus strand of NW_021528048.1, from coordinate 400,233 downwards.
TTCTGCAAAGTGAAACTGAGTTGAGATGACAGGAGAATCAGAAATGACTGCCAATTTATTAGTTTATATATTTTGAAAGGTCCAACAGCTTACTTTCTGAACTAAGAGAAATGAGGATAAAAGAGACGGTTAGCCCTATTAATTTTTATCCCAAAAAAAAAACTTGGGAGAATATATGAAGAAATTCTCAAACATTTGGCTTCATTTAACATGTTAGTGCATAGTCTTATCCCAATTTAAACCAAATAAAGCACCAGAATTGTCTTAAGCTAATCTAGCTAAGTGGCTTTAACCTAGTTTAATTGCGATAGAAAGTAGAGTTATTTAAAAAAAAGGCTTGAAATATCGAGTAGTTTTAATGATTCTTTAGCATAAGCCATTCTATTCAACCAAAAAACTTGTCTTTTCTCTAACCATTTTGTAATTGGATGGCAATGAAGTCCAATTTATTAGTAATGCCAAATACAATATTTACTGAAGTATTTGTTCAAAATGATTAAAACTAATCAAATCTAGTTCATATGCAAATAAATATTTAATGCAATGATGAATTTTTAAAACAATGGAAGATCTTATTTTATATATCAACAAACACTTGTGTAATCAGTTTATTATATAGTATGTCTAACCTTGATCTAATTTTCTTAGATTCAATACCGAACAACCATTTAGGTTTTTAGTAGTTGCTAAGTAGATATCATCAGCATGACAAGCATATTAGATTAATTTACCATAATGATGCTAAACCAACTTAAATTTTGTCATAGAATGTAATGTTTATTGCAAAATGGATTGAAAGAAGAATGGTCTAATTAGTTTTAATGATTATTTACCATTATTCATTGCATTCATCCTAAAATTAGTGTTCCTCCCAAGTATTTTGTGATTGGTTAGTTGTCATTGCAATTACTTATTGCTAAGGCTAGATATGGTACTTAGTGATATGTTTCTATTCTAAAAGGCTTGAAAACCTTTTTTATGGATCAACAAACACTTATGAGATCAGTTTATTGTATAGTAGGGTTAAACATGATCTAATTTTTTTGATGAAATACTAAAAGTTTGGGCTTTTAATAATTGCTAAGTAGCTATCTTCATTTGCATCTTAACCATATTAGATGAATTCGATTTTTCAAAACCTTTTCATGAGGATAAATAGGCGATGAAGGAACAATGTTTAGCATATGGATCATGCATCTGGGTTAACGAATCCTTAAAATTTATTTGCTAGACATCCATGAGCTCTAGGAAATATGATTCCTTAATGGTGAACATGAATGCAATCAGTTCTGTCTTCCCATTGAATTATTATTCCAATTACCACTGTCTTATGACTCATCTAAACTTTACATTTCACTTGGGAATGTTTGGGAAAACTATAAATATTGGTACCATGCATAGATGGAAGGTTGTGAGTTAATGTAAGAGGATGGGTATTAAAATTAGGGTGGTTTGATTAAGACGTGGTTGTATTAAGGAGAATGCAGGTGTCTATCCTATTGGAAGTGTTGGTTGTATAAATATAAAAAGCTAATTTTAGTGTGAGTGTAAGGGAGATAGAATTGATCCATAGGAATGAAAATGAAGAGCGGTTGACCAATAATGGCATGTTTGGATGTTTTGAAAAAACAATTCTGTAGGATAGCATTATCACCATGTGTGAAACTCAAAAAATTTTGAATGACATGAAGATGGATTCATGAAGATAGCCCTTAATAGTTGGGATGAGGGTAATGATGATAATCATGATAGTGGGAGTGAGATTGCGGCTATTTAAGGAAGTGATAAAGGGATGGATAGAAGCAAGGATTAAGAGAAATTACAATACCCAATTTTTAAAATATCAACCATCCTTTTATAAGCATTATGACCTCCTTATATGGTGTAAGAGGTTAGATGTCAAAAGCATTAGGAAAGACGAGTAGACAAAAGGTTACGTTGATAGAAGTTATTTAAAATAATTTGTGAAGAATGGTCTTAACACCTTAGACAACATTCAATAGAAATGATGAAAAATATGGATTCATAACCCTAACCCCAAATAATTGGGTAAGACTAGTAATGATGATGACAATGTAAGGTAGTCTAAATTAACTAAACAAATATAATAGTATACGTGCTCTCGATTATCCATTTTGCCGACCCCACGTAGTGGGATAAATGCTTAATGTTGTTGTTGTATACTTATTTCAAAATGGATTGAGTTTGAGTCTGGTTGTCCTATGATGATTCCTTCTATTCTGTACAATGCGAAGAAATGTTTATTCAAGAGTTCAGATGGAGGTCACAATGGAAGAGTAGAGGACCAACCCAATTCATAATGTAATGAAGCAAGAACTCCTAGGTGAACTCTTGTTAGCATTGAGGCTTCAGAACATAAAATCATCATTTGTCATTCAGTTGTATCTTCTAGATTAACCAATCATTTATTAGAAAACATAACAATATTGGACTGACAAAACAAAGTCTACTTGTGTCATGAGTGACATATGAAATATAGTATTGGAGTAGAGCACCACTTGAGGAAGTAATAAAGTGATATTATCAATCTACAATAGTATAGCTTGAGCTTATGTCCTAAAAGTTTTTAGAGATTAAGGTATTTATAGGGCCATGCTTATTGGATGAGTTATTGGAGTATTGACAATCTGGGAGAGCTAGTTGATTGATTTTTGGGAAGGCGGGCATTTAGGGGCACAATCAAACATTTAGTGTTTGGTGGAACTTCATCAAATGATAGTCATCCATGTTTGGGCAGAAAAATTTAATAATAATTGATCTTGGTTCATCAGTCTCTACATCATGATCATTAGATCTGGATTAGGCTCAGTCGCTACATTCAAATAGTCATTAGGAAAAGTCTAATGGTCTTTTGAGGGACCAAAGTTGAAGTCATTTCAATCTGAAAAATTCTTAATGCTCAAATTGATTTATGTTTTAATCAATAGGAAGAGAGTTAGTTTTGGTGGAAACATAAGTGACAAGTTTAGATGGTTTAAGAATAGAATTTGGGGGCAAAATAATATGTGCAAGCTTTTGTTGGTCTCATTTTTGGAGCTTTTGGGATTTGTAGAAGTGGTGGTTTTATCTTTGGAGGATATTAAGGACAAACAAGATGTGGATATCTTTTGTCATATGTACTATCATAATATGAATATTATTTACTATATTGAGTCTGATGCAATGAGTTTCTTTGTTCACTAAATTTTTATTAGCAAACAATTATTTTGTTAAATTTTGCATTTAAACATTGTTTTATTGTATAGTCATTCGTTGTAAGACAATGCCATACTGAATTAGAAACGGTGAGCAATTCATGACTAAGAGTGGGGTGTGGATCTAGTTTGGTCACTCAAGAAAGCATTAGATGTGTTGGATTGTTTGGGTGACATTTATCAAAGAATGCTTGTCAATTTAAGATCTAACAAAATTAGAAAGATTTAGAATGATATATATATATATATATATTGAAGATTTGCCTAAATTAAAAGGATTTATAATTATTATTTTTGAAGGGTTTGACTTATCATGCTAGGAAAGGTTTTATTAGTCTTGAGTTGCATAGATTTGGGGAAAGGATTAAGAAGTATTTTGTTTTAATTTTAGGATAAATTTTTAATCAATAAATTTGGAAAAAAGAAATGGATTTGTTGCTAAAATTTTATAAGTGTTATGATAAGATTATGTGAGGTATTTGGCAAATATCACATGAACCTTTTAGGAAGAGTGTTCGAGAATCTTTCTCAGTGGGTTAGGGTGATGAAAATGGGTTTGGAGGTATGAACAATGGGAGACGATAATGTTTTTGATGGTGGTGGTAGAGTTTATAGTTTTGCAAGACAACATGACTGTGATAGAGAATGTTATGGTGATGGAATCATGAAGCTTGGAACTATGGTGATCTTTATTATGACTAGTTGATCAGGGCAAAGTTTTTCTTTATTACCAATTGGAGGAATACATCAAAGGAAGTCTTGAGATGAACTTAGAAGAATGAGGGGAATACAGAGCTTAAGCGGTAGGGACATTAGAGTTGGGGTAAAATAACAGGGATGAGTAGTTGAAGAATTATACTTGAGCTGCATATTAGTTTTTGATGAGGCATGTGCTTTTTTATCAATTAAACCTCATTGAGAAATAATATAGTCAAGAGAATAATTGAAATTATTAAGTAAACAAACAATGAAGTAATTAGACATTTGTCAGTTTAAAGTATATCAAATGCTGAGTGAGCACTTATTAGCGTAAGAGCATTTAAAAGTAGAGAAAGTGCTTTTTATAAATAAATAAAGATTAATGGTCATATACGAACTAACAAGGGGGAAATGTTTTTGACATGAGATGTTGGATAAAGGATAGTAGGTCATATGACCAGGGCGATGGGACAAAATTGATGTAGGCAGGGTTGGGGGGGTCGATGTGCTGGCTGCTGGTTCCTGTTGGCCGGGTTCATCTCCCCTATTTTTGGCCCTTCAGTTCCTCCGCATGCCCGATTCCTTCCCCCTGGCGCTGTCCGTTCGATGGTTGTCCCACTGGACCTTCGGGTGCTGCTCCATTCGGCTGCCTGTTGGCCTTTTGCCTCCCCTTTTCGGATTGGATTATTTGGGTGGCTGTTTGGGCTGTTTGGCTCCCTCTCTTCTCTTATATATAGTGGCTGTTTTGAGACATTTTAAGAGCAGATTTTGGTAATGATTTTTGGAACTAAAACTTGAGGGTTTTTGGATAGCTTGCGAGCTATGTATCCCCTTCTCTTCTCCTTTCTATAACTTTGTCTCGGGCTTCTTATCTATTTCTTCTCTCCACAAGTGTCCACCCCATTTGTATCTTTCTTCTCAATCAAGGAAAAGCTTTTTTAGGTGTTTTTATGTTCTAAAATTGTGAGTTGTAAGGTGTTTTGTCAATTTTGAAAGGAAGACGATAGTTTTTTTGCAATCTTAGGTTTTTCCAAATTTTTTGATTTCATCAAAAACTAACTTGGTTAGAAATTGGAAAGATGAAACATTGGAATTGTCATCACATTTAGATTATATGGAATAATGAAACTAGGAAGACTAACCGATAATAGATGACCTAATGCCAATGATAATGATGTGAAACCACATAGGAATTGCACGTAGATATTTATAACGATTGAATTAGGCGTCACAACTTAAACTGAATGTTTCACTTTGAAAAGATTTTACGAATTTAAAATTGTTTAAATTGATATGGAAATTAACCACATAGTTGATGACAAGATCTCAAAATAATATCAAGATTATAATGAAAACAAGTAGTGCAACAAACAAACAATCCACCACGTCAATGTTTAAAATTGCGTATTCGGGTATTGAGGCGTTTTTTATTCGTGAGGCGAGGCATAATCCTCAAGGCGTTTTGAGGTGTAAGCTTTAAAATCAAAAGATTGCGTAAATATAAAATGATAATTTTTTATATACTAATGAGTGAATAATAAAAAATATAAAAAAACATAAGATATGAAGTGAAATCAAAATATCCCAATAATAAGACAACATGAAATATAGAAGCCTCATAAAAAAAACTCGAGGCGTAAGCATCGAGGCATTTTTTACTGGAATTGAGCAAAGGCGGGCCTTATATTGCGCAATTTTAAACCTAACAAAGAGAGAATTCACCTCGAGTTTCCCTCACTCACACTCTTTAAGGGTTAGCGGAAGAAGAATCGCCACAATCCGGAAGATACCACCACGAAGGAGAGGAAGCCGGGGTAGAGATCCAACGAAAGTTAGCCGGAGGGGCTATGTGCAGACGATTGGTGATCCACCAACATTCAAAGGGAAGATGCTTGACTTCTTTTCTTGCAATAGAGATCATGGGATGAGAGGAATTCCAAGAAGGTGGGCAAGCAAGAGGGCCGACCAGGTGTGGACGGAATTGGCGTTTGTGGGGTCTAGGTTTGGGGTTATGGAAAAAACATTAAATCTGAAATTAATTTCAGATTTAATTAAATGAGGAGAGAAAAGAATTTGAAATTCAAATTCAAATATGGGTTAAGGGAATTAGGGTTATTAAATTCTCTTTTAAATTAATTACCAAGGAGGGTAATCAATTAAGAGAATTAAATTAGGGTGGAGGGAATGATTAGAATTCAAATTTTGAATTAAAAAATTTGGGGCATGGGGAGGCTGGCAACATAGAGAGAATAGGGGGGAGATTGGGAGGGGTTTAATAATTTTCTAATGCACTCCTATTAATTAGGGATGAAATAGAAATGACCAATCTAATTTAAAATTAAATTAGATCCCAATTTATAAACTTTCCTAATTTAGCTTTTTTTAGTTTAGGAAAGTATTTGGAAATTCGAAATTTGAATTTCAAATTATTTAGATATTTCCCAAACCAATTAGGCTATTTTAGATAGGTGTTAATGATGATTGATTTCATCATCGAAGGGGAAATAGGAAGGGTGTGGCCGGGGGTGGGGCTAGGGCTAGCTAGGCCAGCGATTTGGGGGTGAAGGTGGGGTGGCCGTCAGCATGTGGATGTGGTGAGGGGTGGCCGACGGCTTAGAAGGAGATTGGGGACAAAAAGCTGGCCGGTGGAGGAGGTGGGTTGGATTGGCCGACGGTGGTGGGAGGGAAGATAAGGTGGCCAGTGATAGGGAAAGAAAAATGAAGAACCGTAGAATCCACCGGCGGCTGACGGGTGATGCAAGACCCTCTCCTAGGGTTTCTTCTCTCAAGAACTCACAAAGATATCAAACAAGAAAAGCTGGAATTTTTCATTCATAATCATCATCATCATCCAAATACAAGACAAAAGACTTAATATATAAGCCTCATAGAGAAAGAAAACAAATGACTAAAATGCCCATAGGGCTACAACTCAACTCAACACACAAGCAAGGGTACAAACATAAATAAAGAAAGTTTGAACTAATACATAAAATATCAAATATATAAGCTCCTCATCGTAGCCGTCGACCTACGATGCTTCCGGCGGTAGACATTCCGAAATCTCCTACTGATATCCTCATCATTTTCCCCTGATGGGAGAATGCTCGACCCCATAGAGTAGACGTCAAGAGTGCCTTCATATAACTCTAGAATCAGGATTCAGTCTTTGAAGCTCAGTATGATCAATCCACACATTTTCCGTTTTCGATTTCCCTTTCCATTGGATTAATTACCTTCGGTGCCCTCCTTTGGTAGAGATAATTTCATCATCCAGTATTATTTCGTTCTCTTCCACAGTGGGTAAAGTGGGTATGTTTGGAAGTGGAGGTAGGCTAGGTTTCTCATCAGGTATGGACTCACAGGGCTCATTATGGAGTGGATTTGGGGGGTTGAACTTTGGTCCCTCAAAGGCTACAAGATCTTCAATGTTATATGTAGGATTGATGTTAAGACCTTTGGATAGGTCTATCACATAAGCGTTATCATTTACTTTTGAAATTATTTTGAAGGGTATAGCATGTAGTTTCTTAACGACCCCTTGCGGGAATCGTTCCGGACAAATCCGAACCATTACAAAGTCTCCAATCTTAAATTTCTTGAATCTTTTCTTGCGATCTGCATTGAGTTTATAGTTATCGTTGCTTAGTTCAATTCTCTTATGAATTTCTTTATGCAATTCCTGAAGGTGCGATGCAAATGCAGATGCTCTAGACTGATGACTCATAGGGATCAAATTTAAAGGTTGTCTAGGTTGGTATCCATAAATAATCTCAACGGACTTATACCGGTGGTTCTGTTAACAGAGTTGTTATGGGCAAATTCGGCTTATGTGGATGCAAGAGACTCAGTGTGCATGATGATTGACATGAATTGTGGGCTTACACAAAAGTTATAAACAGAGAAACTTTGAAAGAAAACATACACACAAAGCACACATAGATATGAATAAAGATGGATCAGTCACAAAATGAGAGGATATAAAGTTTTCATGTTTAAGGGAACTAGTATAGGAGGAGCAATGAAGACATTTTTAGCAAAAAGAGCATTTTTGTATGGAGTTTCAGCTAGGGTCATAGATTGTCTCCTAGGGGCAGCAGGGTAATCTAGCAAATTTATCCAATTAGGAGAGAGAGGGTCCTTAACAGGGAAGGACAATAATATAGAGTGCATAATGAAGGAATCAAGAACATGATAAGATGATGAGTCCTGATTCACAACCATAATGGGATAGCCTAAAGAGTCACAGTAGGTATGAGACTCAAAAGATGGGGTAGGGTGTCTAGAACGGACGTGGGCACAATAGTTAGAGTGGTGACATGAAAGTATGGGCTAATACTCACCCTAACATTAAAGTCAATATGAGGAATGGTGATATAAGCCCAATCAAGGCAGCTACGCTCTATCAAATGTAAATCTAAAGGAGCAACTCCTAAAATAGACTCCAATAAAATAAGAGGATGCTCATTTTTCAAACTATGCTCAGAATCATTCATATTCAAATTAATATCTTCCGAATTCATATTAATATTCTCAATAGGGTTAGGTTTAGTTATAACCCTAAGATGAGTGGCTTCGGGGTCAGTTAAATCGGGATTTAAATTAGGTAGTAAATTCAGTTGAATCACTTTTAACTCAAGATTATCCCCATCACCATCAGAGTTATTCAAAATTAAATCGGAATTATTTAGAGTTAACTAAGTAGGAGATATAATTAAATCAGAATCTTCTGAATTTAATCTCAATGTGCTCGAGGTCAGATCAGTTTCTTTCGAAATCAAATTAATATCATTCAGGCAGACCTTATCCAACGGGATAACCTTGATGTGATTAGGTTCAGGATGGGCTAAGGTATCAATGTTAAAGGCTCTAAATCTCCTAAATCAGGGTTTAAGTCATGCTGTGAGTCAAATTCAATCACTTCAATTTCATTCTCAAAGAAGTCATCGTTATCAGTGATATCATTAGAATCCACGAAATAGATGCACTCAGTCTCAGGTTCATGGAACTTTTCCTTTGCAGTGCTTCTTTTGGGTACAATTACACTTGTAGGGTCAAAGATTGGGGATACCAAAGGTTGTGTAGCCTTAGAATCCTCACTAAATTTAAAGGTGGTAAAGTCACTCACGTAGTGTGGTAAATCGGGCTCTGCCACACAGAGAGGTCGCATACTCGGACAAGGTGGATTGGGATGTGGCTAGGAGTCGGCCCAAGTGAGGAGTCATATGGGACCAATCCAACAGAAGACCCATAGAGGGTTGGCCATCAAGGCTAGGTGAAGATCTATAGGGTGGGGCAACAACCCTGAAGTTACTAAGGGATGGGTGGTTTCGGCCACAGTGATGCCCACGGGTTGTCCCAACACAAGAGGCAGGGTGGTGTTCCAGATGAAGATCACTAGGTGTTGTGGCCACTACGTGAGTTGGAGTGGTATGTCAGTCAGATTTAGGGGTAACCACTGAGGTAGGGAAATGAGTAACTGCTGCTTGGTGAGGAGTATGAGTTACGATATCAGATTGGAGTGTAAAAGATACGTAGGACTGACTTTCACGTGTAGGGTTCTTGAGAATGTTGTACCCTAAAGTTTGATGAACATGGAATGATCTAATCTTAAAATCAGATGGTTAGCCACAAGTAGGGGGAAGATATTTTAATCTAAGTTCTCGTCTCATGACCCCTCAAACTTAAGGGGAAATTATATAAGATGCTTTATGGTGCCGAATGTTGGCCATGAAAAGAGAAGCATAATACTAAGTTAAGTGTGGCAGAGATGAGGATGCTCAGGTGGATGAGTGGCTTTACCCTTAGAGATAGGATACGAAATGAGCATATACGTGAAAAGGTTGGAGTAGCTCCAATATAAGATAAAATTAGAGAGAGTCACCTTAGATGGTTTGGTCA
>NW_021528048.1:346480-390222 GCF_001605985.2 Dendrobium catenatum | reverse complement strand
AAATTCAAATATGGGTTAGGGGAATTAGGGTTATTACATTCTCTTTAAAATTAATTACCAATGAGGGTAATTAATTAAGAGAATTAAATTAGGGTGGAGGGAAGGATTAGAATTCAAAAAATTTGAGCATGGGGAGGGCCAACGACATAGAGAGAATAGGGGGGAGATTGGGAAGGGTTTAATAATTTCCTAATGCACTCCTTTTAATTAGGGATGAAATAGGAATGACCAATCTAATTTAAAATTAAATTAGATCCCAATTTATAAACTTACCTAATTTAGCTTTCTTAGTTTAGGAAAGTATTTGAAATTCGAACTTTGAATTTCAAATTATTTAGATCTTTCCCAAACCAATTAGGCTGTTTTAGGTAGGTGTTAATGATGATTGATTTCATTGTCCAAGGGGAAATAGGAAGGGGGTGGCTGGCGGTGGGGCTAGGGCTAGCTAGGCTGGCGGTTTGCGGGTGAAGGTGGGGTGGCCGGCGGCTTAGAAGGAGATTGGGGACAAAAGACCGGCCGGTGGAGGAGGTGGGGGTTGGATTGGCCGGCGATGGTGGGAGGGAAGATAAGGTGTCCGGTGATAGGGAAAGGAAAACGAAGAACCATGAGTCCCGGAATCCATCGGCGACTGACGGGTGATGCAAAAGACTCCTCATATGGTTTCTCCTCTCAAGAACTCACAAAGAGATCAAACACGAAAAGCTGAAATTTTTCATTTATAATCATCATCATCATCCAAATACAAGACCAAGGACCTAATATATAGGTCTCATAGAGAAAGAGAAGAAATGACTAAAATGCCCATAGGGCTACAACTCAACTCAACACACAAGCAAGGGTGCAAACATAAATAAAGAAAATCTAAACTAATACATAAAATATGAAATATATAAGCTCCTCATCATAGCCGTTGATCTACGATGCTTTCGGCGGTAGACATTTCAGAATCTCCTACTGATCTCCTCATCAGATAGTCTTTTTTTTAAAAAAAAAACAAGAATTATGAATTGTGATCCAAGTGGTTTACAAATGCTAAAAAGATGGCTCTACTTGTTTCAGAGGAAGTGGAGGAAAGGGAATTATGAATTGTGATCCAAGTGATTTTGATGAAGCTGAATCTCATCCTGTCCATTGCTATATTCCTATTCGACTACTTGTTTGGAATGGTCATATTTGGATTTGGATTTATCATATTCTGATGGAACTCTTGATTAAATTTCACTCTGCTTGCCAAAACGCACACAATGAAGTGAAATTTTTTATTTTCCTTCATTTATTAATATCATAAAATATTTTTTCGTTGCATTTTTTATTCTAACTTTTGTTTTTATTAATGATTAAATAAAACATAAGTTTTGCTGCTTTCATGAATCATATGTTAAAATGATGAATTAATCTAAACATTAGTAATTTCCTGTATTACATGTCAAGTCCTTAGTTGTGGCGCATAATTTATATTGTCATAATGTCTGCAACTCTTTATAGGAGAGAATCGGAAGTTGGTTCACTGAAGTTTTCTACTCTTCCTACGAATGGCAATCCATCTATTGGGAACTTTATTTGGGGAGCATTCTATTATTCTTGAATGTTGCGCTTACCAGCTATTATTGTAGTGTACAATGGTTCAGAGAAAGAACTGAAAGATTTGATGTTTCCTTCTCTTGTAGGATTTTACTGCGGAACAAGACGATTTAACTCCAATGCAGGGATGGAAGTCTTACTATGCAGCTACAAAAGCCATTGTCAATGTAAATGCAGAATTCTGCAACATCATTAAAGAAAGATCACTACCAGCTATGGGTCGTTTCTGGCTTCATGCAGACTATGTGAAATGTATTCACAGTTCAGGGGAACTTTATATGGGGTATGACCTGAATCTAAGCCTAGGAGACTATTGAATATTAACTTTCTCAATGCAAAAAGCATGCACTAGAAATCATTTCAGATATTCTTTTTACTGATTCTTATTGGCCTTGGTAATGAAACTTTATTCCTTTCTCGCAGATGCTTAATATTACTTCATATCAGTTTGGTTTGATAATTAATCAAGTTTGGGTAAACCATTAGCAACTCAAAATCAGCATTTTTAAGTGTTAGTCATCCAACTAAGTGACGCGTACAAGTGGAGCAACTTGATTCAAAGTACGTTTAATAATGAACCAACTCAAAAATGATTGAGTTGACTTGGAATCACATTGTTCTTTATGACATGGAAACTTGGTCTTAAGAGCCCTGATTGTTAATCAATGATTAACCTTACTAATAAATTGTCATAATATGGTCGCGTGCCCATGTGAATTTAGAAGGATAAAGCTATTTATCATCGCATATTGCTCACCATCCATAAACAAATTATATAACAATGATTTAAAGTAGTTAACTATCTTTGCTAATATAAAAAGTAACTAAAATTTGTGTTTTAGTTACTTAAAATTCTGGCCATTTAATTTTTTTGTTGGATGATGAAAGGTGTTTGAAGGCAAGTTGATCTATCCTTCTAATGAATAGTAGTCATACTCTTTGTGAGTGTGAACAATATCCATTTTAAAGGATGGATATACTTATCCTCACATATTTCATCTTCAATCAATAATTTTTAAAGATTATGATTTATGTTGCAAAAAATTATTGGAATTATAAAAAGTAGCTAAAAAGTTATCTTTTAGTTATTTGAAATTCTAGCCATTAAATTTTTTGAAAACCTATATTCCATCATTATCAGCCTTACGCATTTCTTTCGTGCTGTCTTTAGTAATCCTAATTTTCAATTCATTCTTGTTGACTATGGCTGGGCTCAAAAACCTATGTGAGGTTTTGAATTTTTGATATTATGGTCAGCTGTAATATCAATTTAATAAATGCAAAGTGACAGAAATCTGTTTGCGCATGCACCCTTCTAGGGTTCATGATTGTGAACAATTTGGTTACAGAGTAGCTTTCCCGTCATTGTGGGAGTACCAACAGCTGTATATCATAACACAATTTTACTAGATGAAGCCCAACTGTTTTGGTTTAATCTTGTAAATAATTATTGGGGATCCAAGTGCTTATCACATGCAAAATGAGATTTTTTTTAATACTTTTAAGCATAATTCTGAGCTGTCCTATTATAGACTTTGGAAATTGGGCAACATTTATAGCTGATTATGACTTAATAATGATTTATCTGAAAAAAACTGTTTTGACTTTAATCTATTTATACCTCATGACGTTTTTATATGCTTGTATTATCACACATTATGGTTTGATGTATGGCTTTTATCCTCTTTTTTTTTTTGGTTATTTTGGTTTTGCTTATTTCTCAGAATGATATGAAAATTTCCTTGTTTCCTAGTTGATATTTTCATGGTAGACCATGTTTATGACATCTTTTTTACTGTATTGCTTTATTACGTCTATTAATAATTATGTAGCTGTTCTTGTGTTGAAGGCATTGTATGGCTTAAGTTTTTGTTTCAGCGCTCTCACCATCTACCCCTCTCCCATTTCTACAGCTAGAAAATTAACCGGGAAACCAACATTTTAAATATTGGTTACAATTTTTTCATTTAACCTTTCTATGGTTGCTTTTTAAACATAGAAAGGAAAACTTTACACTCAATAGAATGGAAGATTACGCATATTTAAGGGTTGTAGCTTGAAAACCATTTTTTATTTTCTGGCCTTTCTCATATTTAATCAAATAGAATAATTGGCGTCTGGAGAGCAAGGCAATCTATTGAGGATTATCAATTAGGATCCATGCAATCTATTGATTAAGCTTTTGGCCATATAGGACGTATATTGCGGGGTGTAATTTCATTGCAAGTGTGATTTTTTAAAATAAAAAAGGCAGTGCAAGTTAATTACTAGAATATACCAGTAGATCAGAATGTGTATTCTGTACACAATGTAACTTGTGATTTTTGTTTAAGATAGAACATATCATTCTATTCGGTGATGGCTTCATAGTATCACCCATAATTTTGAACTAGTAATTTGATGGAAAGAAAGACTAGTTGATGTAGAACTACAATGCTAAAGTAATTTGGTAAGAGCTTGCATGACTTACTGATTAGAATAATAAAGATTATGACTATTAGCAAATAAAATATAAGAGCGGTCCCGTTTAAACTAAGTTGCAAAATATGAACTTTGAATCATCAAAATAACATAGGAAATCAACAACATGCAAATATAATAGCTTTCAACGAAAATCCCTAATCTAACAATAAGATTAGAAACAAATGAAGTATACTCAATCCCTACGTTTACTAAGCTCGGCAGGGGCTATAAATAGCCTCATACAAAGACTCACAAAAATAAAAGGACGACAATGCCCCTAGGGCTTATTTACGACCTCCCTTAATAAAAGAGTACAACAGGAAACTAGTAAAATAAATATAATCTGATCATAAATAAGAAAATACATAAAACAACTCAGAAATACAATGACTCAATCGTGGCCGTAGATCGACAGCCACATCTCTGATAGACTCTCCACGATCTGATGTCCCCATCACTAGTTAAAGAAAATCAAGCTCAAGCTAATGGGTAAGCTTGAGGACATGATTTATAAGGAGATCCATTGCCAAATTTTTCAGAGGTAGGAGGACAGAAAAAAAGATATGGATTTACATAGCATTGCTGACCAAACTGCATAATATGATCAAAATGTTATTTGGGGATTGCATATAAAATATTTTGCCATTGGAACTAATTAGGAAGTTTGAGGTGAAGTGAATAAAATAGGAAGTTCTACTTGCTATGACTTGGGGCTAGAACAGTTAAGACATGGATTGGATACATGTTTTTGAAATTCTACGAACATCCTATCAATATTAATTTGAATTAGGAATTCGTGGTTGTCTTTAGCTGAATAAGCTTAGTTATTTACCCCCTGAAGAGTCTAAAATAGTAGGTTAGTAGGATTACATTATTTTATAGCACTTTCATACCAAAATAGGATTTTCTGTAATTTTAAAAAATCAGCTCACGTCTGGTAAAACAGACCCAAATATCGAATAAGGCCCAATACATCTGTAAATGGTACGAATGGCCATTTTTATGCTTAAATACAATTTAATAGGAAAAGATAGGGAAAAAAGAACTTGTTTGAACATTGCAAATATTCCAAATTCATCTAATCTTTCAGCATTTCTTGCCTTTATTTCCCTATTTCTGTAGATTCTTTTTAAACCTATGTTTGTCCAAGAAATGCATGGTTTTGCTAGTTGCACCAACCCCCTGTGCTTGTTTGAAACACACCTTTGTATGGATGCAAGCTTTGGATCATTGAAAGATAATTGCTTTTTCAGTCCACTTTTGTTGCAAATATTGTTCTATAAGAACTCAACAATTTAGGCATTGCTTTAAACTTTTCTTTGATTTTTTGGTACACATTTATCTTTAAATAGGCTTCACTTCATGATACATTAAGTATGACCATCAATTATGGGATCTTGAATTTGGATTTGATGATGAGTTTATTTGTGGTATGGTTTATGTGCATTATCCTGCCATAATCCTTTATCAATATTTAACCAGTAGAAGTATGATATCTTGGATTAACTCTTTTTTTCTCTAGAATCTCTACATCAAAGAAACCTTGGATGATATTCGGAGCAATCCTCTGCTCCTCTTCTATTACTATTCAACTGGATAAAAAAAGAATATATATATATATATATTATATATATATATATATATATATATATAAAAGAAGTTTCCCCTCAAGATAATCCTGCTTATGATGCTTCTTATGATGATCCTAAAGTGGTGGAAAGTTAGGTCTAGATATGTAGCTTTCCTTCTAATTTTTCTTCTTGATGTCTATCTTCCATATGTAGTGGGATAAAGGTGTGAATGCTGTTGTTGTTGTTGGTGTCTATCTTCCATTTGTTGTTCTTCCTTCCTCATCTTGATTTTGTGGCAAGCACTTGATTTCTAGGAGTTTAGATTTGCAATCCAATTTTTTTCATTCAAAGTTAGTTTGTTACTACCATTCTTTCAGATTGTTTGGCCATGCTAAGGAAATCATATGAATACAAATCTCATTTGTTCTGTCTAACTCTTGATCTTTCCAAAACATGTTACATTTCTAGAAGGCTTAACTGTGCTGGTGCTGAAGTACTTTTGATTGTCAACAATAGAACATTTTTCATCGACACAGTTTCATTACCAGTAAGGCTGTCCAGAAGGAGAGAAAGATGAAAGTGTGAATCTTGAAGCTCTCTTTCTCAAAAGGAAACCTTAGTTACATCCTTGCTAAAATCTAGACCTTCAGAAATGTTCTAGCTGTTCTGACCCCATGTTGTCGAAAATATTTCTGGATCACTTTTCTTGAATTTCATGCTGGTACGAGGGGAAGGGAAGTTTGTTATGTACAGACACCTTAACCAAGGGCCATATTGTTGGGTCACTTCGTTTTGGATACTGGGCTTTAGAAGCCTATATCTATTGTCATGTCAGAAGGAACTTCTCATCACTCATTTGTCTGTTTGTGATGGGAAAGTTCAGATGTTGATAACTAGAAGGATGCCTGTTGTCCAAAGGAGAGTATGCAACTTAAACATTAATTGATGAAATGCATCTGTAATGAAAACTTGTATGATGGAAGCATAAGAGCCAAAGTCTTTTTTAATCGTGACTCCTCACTACATAATATAATGGAGTATTTATATACATAGCACAATATTTGTATATATTTTCATATCCAACGTTTAAATCATTATACTTCTAAAATATCATAATGTTTAAATCACATCAAAATATATGCATGAAAAGATATAATTTATTTTAGACAAGTTGAAGTTGTGTTATCTTTTATGTGATTTAGAGAATATGATGTTATACGTGAAAAGGTTGGAGTAGCTCTAGTGGAAGATAGGATTAGAGAGAGTCGCCTTAGATGGTTTGGTCACATAAAACAACAATCTTTTGATGACCTGGTTAGGAAAGTAGAGGTATTAGATTTGAGTTATGTTAAGAAAGGTAAAGGTAGTCCTAAAAAGACTTGGTTAGAAAATATTAGAAATGAACTTTCTTTATTCGATTTAAACGAGAAATTGACTTTTAATAGACACAATGGAGAAAAAGTATTCATGTAGCCGACCCCACGTAGTGGGTCAAAGGCTTGATGTTATTGTTATAGAGAATACGATGCTATGAGCAAATATACAAATTTAGGTGTTAGTACTTAGATATATAAATACATAAAAATTCTATGTTATATATGTAAATCCCTCTAGTATTACTGGGAAATGGCAACTGCTTTCACTGCCCTGTTGAGGCGAGGCAATTGTGGTTCATAATATTTCTTCCATAATCTGTTGCTATCTTCTTACTGGATTGGCCATAGCGTTCAGTATATTTTTATATTTACTAAACAAATGTTTGTTTGACATCTATTATCCACCTGATACTGAGATAATCATTCCTGTTCTTGATCTGGACTCTTTTTATGATATATTAAAATGTTCACTGCAAAGTCCGCATAACTTCTTGTTGCTTCAATTTTAATGCCTATCTTTCCTAAATTGCCTACATTTTCATCTGAACCTGCACATTACATCTTACTAGCAGACATTGAAACCATTCCAAACCCATTTGGATTCTGCAACTCCACAAAATAAACTCAACAAGACGCAAAAGTCCATTCAAAATTTTCCTATTTGGTTCATTTCTTATTCTCGCGGGCTCGCCCGAAATTGAACCCTTCAAAGTTTTTCTGTTCCAATCACAATTGAACCCTTGAAAGATCCCACATGAATAAAGAAAGCTGCTTATGAACCAACAGCTTAAGCTAACATCTGGTGGTTTCTCTCATCTTTTACAGGTTCAATGCAGTAATGAACAGCTGGGCTGCAGCCTTCAACTGGGCCCCTGGAGTCGCCTTCCAAATCCGAGACGTCCGAGCTCGCGTATCCGGCGACATGGCCTGGGTCACCATGAAAGCTTATATCGACTTGGATTCTGATCAATTCTTCATGACAAATGTCTATGAGTTCCACAAAGGCCATTGGTACATGGTTCATCATCACAGCACTATAATGGTCATGGATGGAGACCCTGGCCCAGGCCAACCCAATGGTTTTGCCTGAAGGATACACTCAATAACAAAGCTTCTGCTTCCCTCCCTAGGTCCTTTTCTTTCTATTACTACTTTGGGATTTATTTCCTTACTTACCTTGTAGATCGCTACTGTTTATACTATATTTTTTTTCCTTAAGTTTTCACCTTGTAGAGGCACCCAATGTTTTGTCATTAAGGCTTTGTTTGGGACGACTTTTTTATTGCTTCCTAAAGCAGCTTCTTAGTATAAAAATTTAAATTTTTGTACTAGGATGTTGCTTTAGGAAGCAGAAAGAAAGCCGCCCCAAACAAGGCCTAAGTAGAAGATGCATCAGCCTTTTTTTTCTTCAACTGGAGAAGTGTATTTCTTCTGTAGGAAGGGGATATAGGCTTGCTGGAGAGGAGGCTAGTTGTGCAGAACTCTTGTCACTATGCCTAAGAGGTTTTGGTAAGTCTTGGTAAGGTTTTTATGCCTGATTTATTGTGAATTATATGTGATTCAGTGAAAAAAAAAATGTAATACTAATTTGTTATTCCAAGCAAAAATTTAATCTTTAATTATTTGTTTTAATTTGTAGTTTGGCTAATGTTTTATTTGGGACAGCTTTCTTTCTAAAATAATTTTTTTCGTATAAAATTTTTAGTTCAACTGATTTTTGTACAAAAAAAATTATTTTAAAAAGCAATAAAAAAAGTTGTTCCAAACAAAATTTAAGTGAGATGAGAACTAATAACATAAAACTGAGCAGCGTTTATCTCTAATAAAAAAATATTTCTAATATTTTATAATTAGATTTTGGTAAGTCTATCTCTATTTTTCTTAATATAGGATGGATTAAACGGTTTGATATTTTATATGACCAAATTATCTAAGATGGTTCAATCTAATCTTATTTTTCCATAAAACTGAGTGATCCTCTTAACTCTAAAATTATTGAAATTGTTGTATGGTCTTCATATATTTCTATAAGGTTTGTATAAATCTTTGAGTCTTTCAAAATTTCTCTATCAAATACAACGATGGAAGAAATGTGGCTGCGGTGATGGGCTCGCAGGCTTCGTTTGGTTGTAGAAATCATTTGATAGGAAACACTTGAAGATCTCAAGTATTTCCTATCAATCTTATGAAAAGAGTGAGCTTTCTTATCAAAATCCACACAAAAACAGGAAAATAGTAAAAAAAGTTGTAATATTTGATGAAATGGAAGCGGAAAATAGCGATACGATTGATCCTCTATTCGAGAGGAGGATCATTCTCTCCCAATCTCTAGACGCTGCTAGAGCCTAAAAGAAATCAAAGAGATCACAAAATTCAGCTAAATTCAAGATGCCTTAACCCTAGCAAAATAAAGTATTTAATGAATACAAATCAAAAGGAATTTCCTAAACACTCTCTACATTCAAATTTCCCTTCCAAATCCCTCAAAAATCCTTCCTAAAATGACTCTCGTGGACCTGCGGCTCGCAAGGCGTCTGCAACCGGCGGAGTTTTCTCCGTTGTTTTGCGTGTTTGGAACGGTCTAACTTCATTATGTAAAATTTTAGTGAGAAACGGTTGTTTCAAAAACTGTCTTTTTTTAAGGGAGAAATAAAAATAAAAAACTTTGAAAATCAATAAGAAAATGGAGATTTGAAAAGCATAGTTTTACAAAAGTTATGCATCCAAACAACAAATTAAAATTGGCAGATAGAAGAAGCCAGTAGAAACAGACAAACAAACGAGGCCTAAGTGGTAGTGCGGCAACTTATGCGGTCTATTTGAAAATTTGCGGTATTTGGAATACACCAAAAATAATTCCCCAAAAATAAATTAAGGGGGGAGTATAACATATTTCAAAATTTTAATCTATATTCTTTTTCATACAACAAAATGCCAAAAGGAATGCAATGCACAGAAAATGTAGCAAACCAAAAAAACCCATAAGATATAGATGTATATAAATTTTAAATATAAACTATATATTAAATACACTTAAGGAATCAAGGATTGCTTAAGCATATAATCTCATGCCATTTAACTTATTCATATGATTTTTTTCATATCATTTATGGAAAAATTAATTTTTTTTTCCAATTTCAAAATCATGACTTCCTAATTTTATATTTAAATAATTTAGATATTATTTAGATATTGTTTATTTTATTTAATAATTTTTACAATCATTATTTTTTATGATAATCATTAAAAATATTAAATAATTTTAAAAATATAAAAATATTTGTGGAGGTTAATTTCATTTGCAAGATTACATAGTCAAATCCTCTTAAATATTAGACATATGTATTTTTCTTTGTTTTAAAACTCTCTTCAAAATTTGAAAAGTAAAAAAATTTTAATTGCTTCGATTAATTGAGGCTTAATACATGTTTGTCAGTCAGATAATTTTAATTTTTTTTTCAAATTATTTAATATTTCTCAAAAATTTTTACTCATATATGATAATTATGACAAAAATTTAAATAATTTTCAAAAATATTTTTAATATTTTGAAATGCATTATATTAATTAGAGATATTTGAAATATTAGTTAGTTAATCTTTTATCATAAATTGGCTAGTGCTCCAAAGTTTTCTAATTATTTTCTATTTTTCTTAACTAATTTTTTTAATTTAAAAATAGGGTTTGTAACCTTAACCTCCTACTTGAGTTAAGCTCAGGTTTCAAATATTATTTCATTTTTAATCTCAACTTGAAGCAGCAAAGTTCATTCTTTACCATGGTGCTTGGTTAGTAGGCTTGCTCCATTATACGAACTTTGTTCGATCTTTCTACAAACTGGCAAAAATACACTTCAGAATAATTAAATATAATAATTATGTGAGACGTCGTAATAATTATTTTAAGTATGTATATTTAATTATATAAATCATTAAGTGGTCCATATATTTGAATTATTGTATTTTAATTATTTAGATGAAATCCTATTGGTCAAGAAGAGATGATTTGATCAATCATTTATTGACCGTTTGATCACATAACTCCTATGAGCGGTTATTGTAACCAATCCGTAGGAAATAACTACCGGTCCTTTTTCTCTCTCTCTCATTATGAGGGTTGGTTTGCTCCATAGAGAATTAACTCATGAAAGAAGAAAGTGAAGGGAGAAGGGAGAGAGAAATCATAGTTTGGAATTCGACGAATTCAAAATGAATCAAGATATATTTTTCTTTTGATTAAAGGATTGTGAAAATCATCTTGTTTAAGATCTTGAGAATTTAAGTCTTATGTAAATTAAAGTTTTCCGTTTCAATTTCTTTTACATAATTTATGATGCGAGTTCTTGCAAGAGTTAAAGAATTCATAATGAATGTTTGGAGTTCTTGTAAATTTAGAGAACTTAATCTTATAGAAAGTTCTTGTATGAATTCAAGAACTTGAATCTTATATATGATTAGTCCTCGCTAGATATTTAAGAACTCCATAAAGTCTTACAACTTCAATTCCCCCCACATAAAAAATTCGTCCCGAATCCGACCCGTCGACCCGAATTGACACCCCTATGTAATTACCTCCGTTTTTTTTACTTTTTTGTATTTGTAATAATTTTTTTTTTCAATATATACGTGGCCTCTAATTTTCCCAAAAAAAAAAAAAAAAAGATAACCGCTGAATGGATCATTTCTAACCGCCTCTGAAATGCTAGATAATATTTTCTTATAAAACTAGGATTTTGGACCAGAGCGAGCGGGACGCAAATGTCTACGGAAATGGAGTTCGAGAAGCCGCCGCCGGGCGCCGTAACGACGCCCCTGTTGATCGAGAAGGCGATGAATTCGACGGCCCAGGAAGTGGACCCGCGCATCCTCAAGGCCATCAAGTCGGCAGCCCGCTTCTCTGACGAGGAGATCCGCGCCGCTGTGGATGCCCTAATGGACCAGATGAAGAAGCCCCACTCCCAGGTTCTTTTTGTCTTATTTTCTCAAGAGAATGTTCTCAGTCCTTGGACTTGTGGATAATTATGAACTCTTATGTCAAGACGAAAGAATTATATAGTTTATAGTGAATATATATATTTGTAATGATTGATGGATTGGTTAGGGTTGGAGAAGCGAGTGGATTTGTGAGTAAATTGCTTGGTTTCTATTGAATGAAAGGTTTTTTACTTTGGATTTTAGGACCTGTATTTTTGCGTCCCTTTCTCATGACTTACTTTTGAAAATGCCTGTGATTTGCGCCTCTTTTTGTTTGCTTGATGGTATTGTACCGTAAATTAGTTGTTAAAGTTCAATTTTACTTTTCATCTATTAAATAGAATTAATAATGAGGGGATATTTAATGCGCGGGAGAGTGGTTCTTCGTGCTCTGAGGAAGATATATTTTGTTGAAGTAGCTTTTGTTCTCACATGGATGTAATAAGCTCTTATATTTTGTAACTG
The DNA here is from genome assembly GCF_001605985.2 of Dendrobium catenatum. Taxonomy (NCBI): domain Eukaryota; kingdom Viridiplantae; phylum Streptophyta; class Magnoliopsida; order Asparagales; family Orchidaceae; genus Dendrobium; species Dendrobium catenatum. The sequence continues at coordinate 377,793 of NW_021528048.1, read as the reverse complement.
GAAGTGACAATTGGTTAAATGATGGTGGAGAATGAGAATGAGAATTTGATTTCTGTAGTCTTCTATCATTACAAAAAATGAAAATGATTGGTTCGCGTTATTGGTCCTATAGCTGGAATGTGAAGTTTCTGATTCCAAACGAGAGATTCGGGTTGATTTCAGGGTTTCTTTTGGGTTAGCATAGTAATGTTTTGCTATTTTGGTGCTAAAAATGTACATGATTGTTTTTTTTTCTTTTGGCTGAAGCCTGCAAGTTTAGATTTCTACACTGAGAACTTCATCACCAAAGAATGAAATCATTTGTGCTCACATCATGTGATCCTCGAGGAATATTCATTAGGATCTCTTTAAATTTAATCTTCTCATTTATCCGATTGCTGCATTTGAATTTATTATCATTAATGTCTTGCAGGTGCGCTACCTTGCAGTTCTTATTATTGATGAATTGTTTATGCGTTCAAAGCTTTTCAGAAGCCTCTTTGTGGTCAATTTGGATCAGTTTTTGAGCCTAAGTGTTGGTTTTAGGAAAAATCTTCCTCTACCTCCCCCTTCAGCAATAGCTACAAATTTGCGCTCAAAGAGCATAGAACTATTGGAGAAATGGAATGCTTCTTTTGGAATCCATTACAAACAACTCAGATTGGGTTTTGATTACCTAAAGGATACTCTAAGGTATCAGTTTCCAAATCGTCTCGAAAATGCAGCTCGACTGCAACAGGAGAGAAGAGAAAGACACCTGAGAACAATGCAGATTCTTCTCAATAAATTTGAATATCTGAAGGAAAACTTTACCTCTATCAAATTTGATATTCAGTCAACAGTAGATGAAATAGGAGAATGTTTGGAGATTGCTAATGCCAAAGAAGAAAATGCTTTTGAATTCCCTGTTGATGGTGATGAAGTTGAAGAACTCAACTCACTTACATTACGCCAAATACGTCTAGAATCTTTGAGGGAGGGAGAGAAGGTTCAGGAAAACAGCGAAAACAAGGCAATCTTTGATGCATTAAGGGAATCACACAAGCTTCTTATCACAAAGCATTTGTCATCTGTGAAAGAGTGGATATCCATCCTTGTGAGAGTCGATGCAACTGACAACAAATTCAGAGATACTGCATTAAAAGAATTCATCGATCTTCGTAATCTCATTCAATCACTCGAGAAAAAATGCACTGATTTGGGTATTGTTCTTGATCCAAGCATCGCTCAGAAAGAAGATGAAGATTTGTGGGAAGAAGGGAAGATAGAGGATTACAAGCCAGAGTGTACTACTGCTTCCACAAGTACAACTGAGGACTTCTTCACTAAACCAGCGAACCAAAAGAATGAAAATACAGCTTCAGTGGAGAGCGAGACTTCTGCTGGTAACTTTGTAAGTTCAATAACTGACAGGGAAAAACTCTTAGCTGAGGCACCTGTATTGACATGGAGTCCTTTCATGCTTGACAAATGTGCTGCCCAAAGTGGGGTTTTAGCTAACCAGAGGGGCTTAGAGATCGAGGGTCATTGGGGTAGAGTGGATCCAGATGCCATGATCCCTGCAGAAAAAATTGCAGAGCTTAATTTTCATTGTACAGTGTATAAAGAACAACCAGTTGAGATCCGGCCATGCCTTGCGCCTCTTAAAAAGGGTGGTCTCTGCCAGAGAAGAGACTTGAAGGTGTGCCCTTTCCATGGACCTATTATACCACGAGATAATAATGGCAATCCTATAGAACAAGGTTTGAAGACTGTAGTGAGTGATAGTCAGCCTTCTCAGGAAGTCGGTGAAGAACTAACAGGGAAGGAGTCTTTTACAGAGGCAATTTACTTAAAAACTGAGCAAGCAGACTTACAAGATTCTCGATGTCCAGGCAAAGAAGTGATTGAAAAACTTGCTAAACAGGCAGTGAAGAATGTGCATGAGCGAGATAGAGAAGCAAAGGCATTGAAGCGAGCAAAACTTGCGAAGATTCGCAAGCACAACGAAGAAGTATTACGAGATTCTGCAATTGCTTCAACATCATATTCAGAACTTTTTGCTGAGCATAGTGTAGAAGCATTGCGTGATAATGGAGCTGGTGTCAAGGTGAAGAAAACAACACTAGCATCAATGCTGAAGAAGAAAGTAACTGCAAAAGATCGAATAGCTCGGAGGCTTTTGGGCTCCCGAGCAACTGATGCTTCAAGTAGACAGGTTACACTGGGTGAGGATTCCAAGTACAGAGAAGCTTTTCCCAACCAATGGTAGGAAAAATAATTTGTGCATCAACTGTTCAAATATACTTTTGTTAGATTATATGCTCTCATGTGACCATCAATTTGCTTTTTATTTTTTATTTATTTGGCAAGATAGGTGAATCGCTTGAACCACAATGTAAGTCTATTCATGGGGACAATTTCTGCAGCATTATTGTGTCATACTTGAACATTATGGGAGAGAGTTATTGAGCATAGGTTATGACGTGAAACTAATATTTCACAAAATTAATTTGGATTCATGTTGGGTAGTTCTATTATGGAAAGTTATACATTTTTAAAGAAGTTTGATGGAGAAGTTTAGTGAGAATAAGAAAGATCTACATATGATATTTATTGATTTAGAGAAACTTATGATTCAAGATAAATGCTTTGAAGAGTTTTAAAAAAGAAGAGATTAATAATGCTTATATTCAAGTAATTAAGAATATGTATGCAAGAGCAATTACTTGTGTTCAAACACGTAGCGGTTTGAACAAATATTTTCCTATTTTAGTTGGATTACATCAAGGATCAGCTTTAAGCTCATATATTTTTGCTTAAGTCGTGAATGTTCTTATTAGACATTTGTAAGATGATACATCCTATTGTATGCTTTTTGTTGATGATATTCTTCTTGTTTATAAGACTAAAGAGGGAGTTGAAAGTAAACTTAAATTATGGATCTAAACTTTATAGTCTAAATGTTTTCATTTGAGTAGATCTAAAATCGAATACATGAGATGTAATTTTAGTAGTAATAGATCTAGTGGGTCGATTGTGGCTTTGGGTGATCAAGTCATTAATAAGAGCACATATTTTAGATATCTCGGGTCCATTATTCAGATGTTGATATTAAAAGTAGAATTCAAGTTGAATGGTTGAAGTGGGGGAATGGAAAAAAAAGAAAAAAGCTTATAATACACGGGATAATTAAAATATCAGAAATGATCATTTTTATTAGATTTAAATAAGAATTTGACTTTTAATGAGACAATTGAGAAATATGATTAATGAAGCTAACCTCATGTAGTGAGATAATGGGTTGATGTTGTTGTTATTGGTATATAAACAAAAACAAGCCTTTAACCCATTACATGGGGTTGGCTACATGAATATGTTTTTTCCATTTTATCCTATGATGAGTCAAATTCTCATTTAAAGCTAATTGAAAAATACCATTTTTAATATTTTCTAATCAAGTCTTTTTAAACATATCTCTATTTTTCTTAACATAAGTCAAATCTAATACATCTACTCTCCTTACAAGTTACAAGACTGCCATTTTATGAAAAAAAAAACTTGTAACATCGATGATAATTAAAAAAATCACAATAATTCTAAAAATCCTAAAATTTTGGTATCATAAGCATATTTTAACATCATGGAAATTCAATTTCATGCTATCAATGGCTAGTTGACTTATTTGACTTTGCTATGACTTATAAAGATTCCCCATATTTTTTTTGAGCAAGGGTGTAAGTGAGCTAAGCCGACTTGAACTTGACTTGTTAACAAACTTGTGAACCGAGCTTATTGAGCCAAGAGCTTGAGCTCGAGCTTATTTAAGCTCGGCTTATGAGCTCATGAACTGGCTCAAATCACAATTCTTATTTTTTTAAATATTAAATTGAATATTTTAAAAAATTAATAATAAATGTAGTTTTTTTTTTTAAATCCCGCTTGCTGTGTTAATAAATGCTAGTGGATTTGCAATTTGAGGCGCATCACGTGGGAATTCTAATTTACGAATAGTTCACGTGTGAAACGTAGCGGAAGCTCGAGTGCGGAACTCGGTTACGCAAAGGGCTCGTGTGCGGACTGCGGGCTTACGTGCGGATGCGAATGACGAGGACTGGAGAGGTGAAAAACGCGGGCTCGAATCGTGAAGTTGAGCAGCTCGACAAGCCATTTGCAGTGCGAAGAGTCGAGCTCGAGCTTGCCGTTTGAGCTCGAGTTCAAGCCGATTTTTCAACTAAAGAGTCGAGCTCGATAAGATCATTACTCGGCTCGACTTGATTTAAATTTTCTCCTTTTAATTTACATTAATCTAAATGATGGAAAATTGGTTAATTATTCATGCTAACTTATTAAAATTAATTATTAAAAATATATTTAGGTGTTAAAAAGCATTTTAAATATATTTAATTATTTAAAATGGTAACTATTTTAAAATGTATTCATTAATTTTTTATTTAGTACAAATAAATTGTAGTGTGAAGCAAATCATGTAAAGTAAATATGACTATTTTTGTCATTCTGATTCATAATGCATATTAATTAAATTTTAAGAAATAATTGAACCATATATATAATCATTGATAATAATTTAAATAAATAGTTAATTAATAAATAAATAAATGAGGAATTTACATATGTAGCATTCATTATTCTATCATTTCCCTATTTAACAATATTGGTAAAAAGATGATATCGGTTGACCGTCGTTGCCCTTTGTTGCTTGCCATGCCACAACCTACCCTTGTCTGCAGCCAATCGTCACCATCATAATCGGCTGCGCCCACTGCTATAACCTTTCTCACCCTTCATCATCGATAAATTATTCTATGCGGTTACCTCCAGAGGTGAATCAGAACACACCACATCATTTGATACCGAATGGTACACAACAAAAAAATGACGTGAGATATTCTCATTCGCCTTTGGATGCCGTTCGATAACCACACAAAATAATTTCTCCTCATTATCGACCATCACCATTCAACTATTATTCTAAATACATTGTTATTTATTTTGAATTCCCTTATCTAAAAAGATTAAAAAAATTACATATATAAATATACTTAATCCAAACAACTAAAAAATATAATTGATATATTATTTTAAATTTAACGGGATTATTTTTTCATCAAACCGAACATCCCCTAAATAAAAATAAAAATTTATTTGTAGGTTTTAACCAGCGAGATAAATTAGCAAGAGCCTGTGGAGGTTCGTGGAGGTGAGGCAGAGAGAGGGGAGACGAGAGAGACTGCGAGAGGATCGAAGAGGGAGAGAGTGAGGGACACTGAGAGAGGGACGGGAAGGTAGCAGATGGGAAAAAGGTTTATAGAGGCACAGCGAGGGCGAGGCTTGGTTGCTTAATTCTGATGGTCACTGGCATGGAGCTAATCAAAGATGGTATGATGTCAAGTTTCTCCTCCTTTCCTTCTTTCTTCCCTTTATTCCTTGTCGTTCTTCATCAATGGAGGAGATGCAGGCTATGGGTTGATAGCAAGAGTATTTACTGGAATTAGGTCTTTCGTTGATCTTTCGTCTTCTTTACGCAAGCTTAAAGGTTTGGGGAACCTATTTAAATCAAATAATATTTTTATTTGTATGCTTACATGTAGTTTTTTCAGTAGTGTTGTGTTTCGATTGAAACATATGAATATGTTGTTTACATCAATCTTATTCGAGGTGAAGTATAACCCAATTACATGTGAATTGTGTAACCTTTCTTGTACTCGTCTACACTTAAACCAACATCAATCTTATGCGACTTAGATATATATTTAACTAGTAATGACCTAGTTATACTTGAATTATGTGTTTCCTTACCTATCATGGAGACTTCATGATGCAGATCAAGTTAAAAGCACAGGATAAGATCACAAATCAAGGTGCTGCATCAAGATTTGGACTATTTATCATGCTCAACTCTCCTTGTAAGCTTATAGATGAGCTATAATCTCTTTGAAATCATTGAAGAATAATTGTGTAAGATATTTTAATGGCCAAGGGGGTCATACCAATCAAGGAAGTAAATTTTTAAAAATTGATTTATTTTAGGACCTCTTTACTTGCATTATTTGGTCATTCCTAATATTCATCTTTTTGAATGTTTTAAAATTTCTTTATTTCTCCCTTTTTTGTATTATGATAATTATTAATCAATGTAATATTATTTTATTCTATCTTTGATTCATTGAATAAAAATTATTTTTGGTTGTGTAACTTTTTGTGGGAAGTCTTGGTAGCAATTCCCTTACGGTTTTAGTAAGTCCTTGGCTATTTTTTCTCACTCTTACTCCAATTTTCTAAAACAGTTCTCATCTATTCAACAACACCTCAGTCTTAGCTTCCCTTAATCTTAAAACACATTCAACATCTTGAAAACTCTATCAAACATTTCATCACATCCCGCATAACCTCCCAAGGCCTCAAGTACTCTTCAATAACCCTAAATTATCCTAACGAAAATCTTAATATGGAGACAATCTATGAGCATGAGAATTATTTACAACGCTTTAATCACTAATTCAAAATCTACAAAAACACTCAAATTAGTTCCCTAACTCCCAAACTTTTGAGTTGGAGTTTTCCTTTTCTTCCAAGAAAATGTGCCCTTTTGATATCCTAGAAGTTTCATCAAATTTGTCCAAATCCTGAATACCCGTTTCACCACACGTAAATAACGTTTCCATCAGCATTCTAAAAAGACACTAATCAAGTGCTTACATTCATCATAAAATTCTTATAAATCTTACAACACTTCAACTTGGTAGATATAGGAACTCTTAACAATCCACTTCTATATCAACACCATGAATGATTAAATGAAGAATGGCATCCCCACCCAACAAACTTTAGTTACAGATTAGTCACATTTAGTAAATAATTACTCAACCTATACTCCTGTGCAGATATCATATGCATAGTTGGTGAATGTAATGAAAGACAAAAAGTACTTCCGTTGGCTGTCCTTTGTTCATGCAACTCTATTTTTTCTATCCATCAAAATGTTATGCTTTCCATAAAAACCACGACCATGACAAAGAATATTTCCATTTCTACAATCTTACCGAGGAAAGTATTAAAATTAGAAAGCTCAAGAAGGATCTTTAAATGATATTTATTGATTTAGAGAAAACATATGATGAAGTTCCAAGAGAAATGCTCTGAAGAGTTTTAGAGAAGAAAGGAGTTGATAATAATTATATTCAAGTCATTAAAAAATGTATACAAGAGTTATTACTTGTGCTCAAACACAAGGTGATTTAATTGTATTTTTCAATTTCAATTGGATTACATTAAGGATCAGTTTTAAGCCCATATCTTTTTGCTTTAGTCATGGATGCTCTTATTAGATATTTGCAAGAGAATGTACCTTGTTGTATGCTTATTGTTGATGATATTCTTTTTGTTGATCAGACTAAAGATGGAGTTGATGAAAAACTTGAATTGTAGAGGTCAATTCTAGAGTCAGTTTGTTTTCATTTGAATATATCTAAAATCAAATACATGAATGTAATTTTAGTAGTAATAGATATTGTGGTGAGATTATAACATTGGGTGATCAAGTCATTGAGTGCTCGTTTTAAATATCTTAGATCTATTATTCAAAGAGATGGTGAAATAGATAGGATATTTTTTTTTAGAATCAAGTTGGATGGTTGAAGTGGAGGAATGCATTGAACCTATTGTATGATAGAAAAAGTACACCTCAAACTTAAAAGAGATTTTTATAAGATGGTGGTAAGACATGCAATACTTTATGGTACAGAGTATTGGCCCTTAAAAGAGAAGCATACAATTATGATAAGTATTGTAGAAATGAGGATGCTAAGGTGGATGAGTGACTTTGCACTTAGAAATAGAATGCAAAACAAGTGCATATATGAAAAAGTTATTGTAGCTCCAATGATAGATAAGTTGAGAGAGAGTTGCCTTAGATGATTTGGTAACACAAAATGTCAGCTTTCTGATGACCTTGTTAAGAGAGTAGATACATTAAATCTGATCTATGTTAAGAAAGGTAGAGGTAGATCTAAAAAGATTTGATTAGAAAGTATTAAAATGATTTTTTATAAGATTTAACTAAGAATTTGACTCTTAATAAGACAATGTAAAAAAAAAAGATTCATGTAGTCGACCCCACGTAGTGGGATAAACGCTCATTGTTATTGTTGTACTAGGAAAAACCTATTTAGCCCTAAGCCCAAACCGGATTAATTGAGGCCTTAATTAGAGTTCTGCTTTGTAATTTAGGAAGGAAATACAAATTCTGTTTTTTTTCTTTCTCTAATTCTTTATCATAGGAATTTACATATACTCAAAAGGTCTCCGCCTCACTTCTTACTACATTAAGAAGCACAACGTTAAGCTTGAGATCGAATCACAGTGATCATGGCTCAGGGTCATGTTTAAAAGGATGTGAGATTACTTTTCTCAACAGAGGTAAGACTCCCGGGTAGATGGATGATGTGTAATTAATGAAGATGCCTTAACACAACTTAAAATGTTAGTTGTAGTTAAGAAACAAAAAAAAAAAAAAAAAAAAAAATTCTAATGAGCTAAGTTAACAATGATCTCACCCACTTAACAACTCAATAATTATGCAACTTTTAAATTTTCCATCTTGCTTACTTGACAATTTATTATCTACTCAGCAATTATTACAAAAAAAAAAAAAAAAAAAAATCATATGGATTTCTTTAAAAATTCATAAATCAGTTATCATGTTAAAATCTTAAGTATTCAAAGGATGAAAAATCAAACCCTAAATTCAGATTTTTCTATTTATGACAACATCCACACTTAGAATAAGTGCAATCATTTATAAGTGGCAAGTCTATAGATGTTGCCTAAGGAGTCCAAAGCTTTGGCGTAAGGTGAGATCTATTTAAGGAGATGACATTTTAGGATGTATTAAGGAAAAAAAACTAAATAATACTTGGTAGCAATATCTCAGGTTGTTTGACCGCAAGTATTAGAAGTGTTGATTGAATCAAATACGGGCATTTGAAATTTTTGATGTTTTGTTGGAGGAAAAACATATATGGAGAATTTTTTTCGATGTTTTTAGAACTGCATGGCCCGTTCATTTTTAATGTATTTATTATTCATCAGATTTGAGTTAATTTCATATACTCTACGGGTGTGAAACTATTCCTGTCATCGCTGCCTGTCTCTAGTCGTCACTACATTTGGCCACCTCTTCCAATGCCACCCACCGCTAGTCATTGGCGCTGCCCACCAACATCATGGCTAGTCAACATCGTATGTCAAATATGGATTTTACTTTGCCAGCAACCAAGCAAAAAAAATTAAACTCCTAAATTTCTTCTACAAGCAATTAAACATTGCAAAATACTATTCCTTCTTGGTATTCATTATACTCAGTGAACCATTTATGATACGGACTTTGAAGACTATGAGGTGTCTTCCATTAATTTTCTCTAAGAAGTTTCTAAATTGGCTATTTTGGCTTGAGGTGTAATGATCAAGCTAGTTCTATTATATTATTCTTGGACTCAGCCAAACTATATTTTAATTGATTGATTTGACTTTGGAATTTGACATTTTGCTTGTTGCTTAAAGCATTCGAAATCATTGTTCCAAATAGACAGCAATCTTGATAATTCTTTAGCAAACTTCTTGCTATTTTGCTTGGCATTACAAATTTCTTCAAAATAATATCCTTAATATCATAAATAAATTTCTTTCCTACTTATAAACTCGCTTCATTTAACCTCTGAAATCAATATTCTTGGCAACTAACTTCTTATAATCATTTAATGAGAAAAAAGAAATTTGTCAAGTTGAAATTAACTTTCTCATCATATGAATGTAGATCCTTTGACATCAATTTTTCAAGATGCTAGTGAAGGTAGTTATATAATATAAAAAAATTGAAATCAAAGGTTATTAAGTTTAACTTATTCTTTGCAAAAGTATACACTATTATCAATCACTATATAGTCTTTGTTATCTGATAGGATGGTCAACTTCTTTCATTTTTGTAGTTAGGCTTAGAACTTCCAACTAGATGATATAATAATTCATCTTTGCCTTCTCTATCTCTCTCTCTCTCTGATCTATTTTGCTTTTTAGCAAGCTTCTTCTTGCCAACTTCCCGTGAAGTTGTAGGTGCAGCAACTTCAACTGTGGATGGAACTTTGTTTTCTTGGACTACTTGACCAGTGCTTGGTCCTACCTTATTCTTCATGGCTTACTCTTCTTCTTCTCTTAGGAAAATTTGCCTCTTCTTATTGGGGGCAAGTCAACAGTCTGCACGAGTATATGATTTACAAAATCATTTAAGTTGTCCCTAGCCACTTGGACAATATAAGGGTTATCTCCATGAATCTAAATAGACAATATAAGGGTTATCTCCATGAATCTCAAAAAGTGCACATAATGAAAGATAAATGACTAAGTAAATTAAACTCCAATAGAATTCACTGTGGGCTCCTAAAATTCATATCATATGCCCTGACCTCTCTACGCCAGATCTCTTTTCTTATTTTTGTTTGTAACGGAGGAGAGTTTTAATAAATTTAGGGTCCAAAAGAATTTTCAGAAGACAGATTGGATTTTAGATAAGACACTACTAAGAGATGTCACCCTCTTTTTGTGAGGACTTTATGATCTGAGTTCTGGTTTCATATAGGTGCAAGCCCCTATAATTAATTACCCCTCTTGATTACTATGAAAAACTTTCGATTAAGGTTGGTTGTAAAAGCGGTTGCATAGGTTATGAATTCAGTGTATAATAGCAATCATTTTGAGGTTTGAATTTGAGATATGAATTTTGGAGTTTATCACCATAAACTTAAAATAGATGGTGGGGGGAATGAAGATGAGCTCGATCAAGATTCTATGATTCTGTCGTCCCAGGCTGTCATGTTCCCTATTATACTTAGTTAGAGGAGGTAGTTGACCCAACTTAATAGAAGGTATCTTATCATCAACCATGAGTTGCTTCATCCAATAATACCACATAGACCTGGATTGATGTTTATCTAAGGGGATATATCCGAATCCTACTATCATGACAAAAGGCTTTATACTTATTGAATATACCCTATGATTCATTACTCAAGGGTTTGACACCATTAGGGAACATACGGGCTTTGGTCGTGATCATAATATAATGGTGCCATTTACGGTAAAACCATCTGATTAGATGACACGTGCCACGTCCCTGCTGACAAGAGATTATTTGAGAATAAAACTTAGTGATACACTCGAAAGAACATTCGCTCTTTGTGAGTTGAGATTAATTTCAAATTTATCACCCTCGACAAATAGTTGCGGGAGGTGGATGTGTTTAAGTTGTAAGTTTTAAAGTGATATATTTTATTTCAGGGATTTAGACTTTTGTTGGATTTGAGATTTGACCTCGCTGGTTGAGATTTTCAATCAACACGGTCATCATCGGGATGATTTATAGGCATTTGCATTTGTGGATTGAAGCTTGTCAACTTTGTCAATTTGCCGACAGAGGATCGGGTTCATGCTTGACTTCACCTGTTGACCCACACAACATTCTTAAACGTCACATGTGTTTTCATAACACGCTCGTCGGGGCCCATAAGGGTATTTGGGGGGTATTTTATGATTTAAATAAGGTCAACTCCGTTCTTTTTGTAGAGAAGGATGAAACTTGAATATTTGACCCATATAGTATTCTCGGACTGTTGAATTTATGAATCATTTGCGACGATCAGAGCCAATGTGGATTGTAGCATTTGACCAGCGCATCATTCTAGGATATTTGTATTTATAACTTTAATATGTTTCCCCAAGCACATGCAAGAAGTTATTTTCAAATGTATTTTCAGTACTATCGTAACTTGTCGCCTTCTATCCGCTTACAGAAGTAGGATTGTGGATCCGGTGGCATGTCATTGCATTGTGATTATTTGCCCATTTCTTTGTACAGGTAAATTGTCGTGCACTACTTATTGCTTTATGTAGGTGGATTGTAGTACACAAACTAATCTCTTATTATGATTCATGGAGGCCTGTAGTTGTTATATATTGTTTGCCATTATTTTATAAGGGATCAGTGTATTCGAATTTATATTGTATGGAGATCGGCTGCACGGGTATCATAGTCTCCATTACTTGTTGTCGATTAGCACTCGTAGGCTTGTTGTGATTGTGGCGAATCTTCTATTACATCCAATAGGTGGTTCGTCATTATCTACAGGTGGACTATTGTATGCGTGATAATCTTTCTACGACCACCTGTGGGCAAGCTGCAGTGTCTTCTCACATCTATATCCCTTCACCAATATTCTCAGATGAATGTGATAGGGACTGTCACATGTTCTCGTATGACATTTATGAAAAATATCATCAAATTTGACTTATTTCTTTTGAAGCTAAATGTGTCCACTTTTGCTTTGAAGCGAGTTCAGATCCGAGTCCAATTCGAGTTTAAGTCTGACATTATTTGATGAAGTTTGATTTAAAATTGATTTTATGTTTGAATTATGATCAAAGAAATTTCCAATTTTCTGCTCAAGTCCACTGTTATTTATTGAAAATTTCGGCAGCCTCCCAGCATCCCTCCTCGCGAGGGGAGGTAGGGAGGGAACTTGTGCCCTTTCAAACCCTCCCGACCTGAAAGATAATCAATGGTCGAGGGCTTTGGGACGTTGTCGGGTCCCAGAATCAGTCTTCGGAGGTCTGTGATGATTGTTGATTGCAGATAATTGCCGATTGAGTGATTTTATTTAAGTTAAAAAAAACATTTTTGAATCCCCTAAAAAATCCGGTAGCCTTCTAGTGCCTCCTCCCCTCGTGGGGACGTTGCGAATGACACTTGCCCTTTCAATCCGCCTAGTCTGAAAAATAGTCAACGAACAAGGGCTTCAGGACATTGTTGGGTCCCGGAATTGATCTTCATAAGCTTTGATTAACGAAGATTGATCGCATATCGAATGATTGATGACGATTAGTTGCAGATCGAGTGGTTGCCTATGCTTGGTTTGAAAAATCCCTCGTCTCTCTTTTTTTTTTTCATTTTATTTTATTAAAATAATAATATACATATTTATTATAATCTAATATAATATTTATTATTATATACATATTATAATAAAAAATATAACTATATATATATAAAACATCACATATAATATATAATATTATATAATATATAAATAAAGAGAGGGAGGGAGAATAAGGAAGAGCCCGATCGAAAGCAGGGACGGACACGGCCCAGCGTCGGGTTGGTGAAGCTTTGTATGGCTGAAAGTGTAGAACTCCTTTGACTTTGATAGAGGTGGGTGATAAATAGGAAATGGGTGTGACATTTATGGGTGAAATTGTTAAGAAGATCAATCTGATTAAAGAAAGATTGAAAGCTGCACAAGACAGGCAACAGAAGTATTACAATAAGAAGCACAAGTTTGTGGAATTTCAGGTTGGTGACTTTGTGTATGTCAAAGTCAGTCCGATGAAAGGTGTGAGCAGATTTGGTAGAGTAAGCAAGCTCAGTCCAAGGTATGTCGGACCTTTTGAGATTATTGAAAGGATTGGTAAGTCTGCTTATAGATTATTGTTATCCGATCAGCTGTCTGATGTGCATAATATTTTTCACGTATCCTCTTTGAGAAAGTGGATATCTGATTCTGACAAGAAGTTATCTGCTGATAAAGTTGAGATTCAGGAGAATCTGCAGTATAAAGAAGAACCTGAGAAAATTTTGGCCTATGATGTACGCAAGTTAAGAAGTAAACAAATTCCAATGGTTAAAGTGCAATGGAAATACAGAACAGCACGGAAAGCAATTTGGGAGAAGGAGTCGGACATGAGGCACTCATATCCGTATCTATTTTGACTCAGTTTACTTTGGAAATGTCGATGATGACATTTTTCTTAAGGTGGGTAGATTGTAAAACCCTTCAAAAAGCTGTTTTTTTAGTGTTGTTAGTCCCGTACGAATTGCCTTAGTCCCGGACGAACTGAAGAAAATTGTAAAGAAATCTGTCATTTTCGTCTGTATAAACCTGGAACAGTCGGGACGAACCTTCGGGACGAACCAAGACAGAGAGTTTCGTCCAGGGATGAAAAAAATGGAATTTATTTTCGTCTAGACTATTGAGTCCAGAGAAGATCATCCCGAGACGATCGGGACATCGTCCGGGACGATTCTTGTTAATAAATATCTGAATAATGCCGATTTTGAAGAGAGAGAAAGCCTAGAAGAGAGAAAAACGAAGGGAAAAGAAGAAAAGTGGATTTTTGGGCGAGTTTGACTCGTTTTCGTCCGTCTCCGCAGTTGGGAAAGTTGACCGACTCGAGGTAAGGCACATTCCTCCTTTCTCAATTTTCAAAAACGAGATTTTTGACGCATTTTCTATTCCGAATTTTGTTTCCGTTAGCGATTTTCTGGTATTATTTTCTTTTGACAAAGGTTTTACCGCGTAACTTTTGGTATGTCTCTGAGATGATAATTGTGTACGTTTTGAGAATTTTCTAGAAGATTTTTACCGGATATTTTGGATTCCGCGGTGTTTTAATTGAACTGCAAATTATCAGGATGTTAAAAAATATTTTGTCAGTACAATGAAAGTCTTATAATATTGTTGTGGATATTCTGTGATAATTTGGTAAATTTCTGAATCTGTGATTTTTGTGTAAATTCCGTATACTGCCGTTATGCCGCTGGTTTTTCGTACGAATTCTGCTTTTGTCCTGAATTGTACATTGAATGAATTGATTAATTGTATGCTATCATAAGGGAGTTATAAGGGGCCGGAATCCTATGTGATTCCGTTGTATGGGTCCGGGAAGGGAGGCATAAGGGGAAGTTCTGAAATCTAAAATTCTGTATATCTGTTCTGTTCAGGTGCTATAAGCACAAAAGGGAGCCATAAGGGGAAGTTCTGGTGCTATAAGCACAAAATGGAGCCATAAGGGCAAGTTCTGGTGCTATAAGCACAAGGGAAATATAAGGGGAAGTTCTGACACCTGGAAGGAAGTTCTGTTCTGAAATTATCTGTTCTGTAAAGCTGTAATGTGATTATTTCTGCTATGATTTCTGATTTCTATACAATTCTGGTTATTCCGTACGATTCTGTCTGCTCTGTGATTTGAAGCTTGATGATCTCTAATTTGAACTTAGATTTTGATATGACTTAAATTTTCCGTATCCGATGTTTGATTTCTTATTGAGTTGTTATCTGTTCTGTCTGTTATAAGATTTATGTACGATTGTTCGAATTCTGTACGAATACTTTTCTGATATATTTTTTGATGTGAGTTTCTGATTATTTTAATTGGTGATTGATGTCTTGCTGAGTTGTTAGCTCATCCTTATTTTCTGCGTTGTTTTTAGGTTCTGGGAAGAGGAAGGAAGTCTTGGACTAGAAGTTTTGTGTCTGATCTGAGATTAGGTATTTTGTACTTTTGATTTTTGTACAGTCATGACTTTTCTGTTTCTGTTCTGTTCTTTCTGTCTGCAGCCATGCACTGTATCTGTATATGATTGTTTTGATGAAAGAAAAGATAGATGAACTGTTATGTATTTGAATGTTTATAGTAGCTCTGTGTTTTTCTGTCTATTTAATATTTGGAAGAAAGTCTGAAGCAAATTCCAAAACTAGATCCTGGATTTTCAATAGTTCCGTCGCGGCCCGATGCAAGCGGTATCCGTCCCGGTCGGGTTGGTTCGTGACACAACAGACTTGGCTTGACTCCCGAAACCCATTGGGATGGGTCCTGGGGTATAGCCTAGTCAAATTTCACCAGGTCAACTTTTTGACCTAGTCTTGGGGAAAAATAGGTCAACAACTTAAAAAAAACATTTTAATGTTCTACATGCTCAGAATTGAATGTTAAACAGAGAAAAATTAAAAGCCCTTCATAATTCATTCTAATTAAAAAGTAATTTCTAAATTAAGAATAATTAATAATTAATTAAATAAAATAGCTAAAATGATCGATCGGATCACACCTAATTCATAGGTATTGAACTTGTAAAAATCATAACTAACTATAAAAAACTTCAAATGACACAAACTCAAAGGCATTGAACTCATACTTAGATATAGTATTTATAATAATATAAAACTTCTAAATTTTAATGTAAATAAAAAAGCTTACAAATGATCAAACCTAATTCATTAAATAAATTAATAAATATGAAAATTCAATAAATAAAAAAAAAATCAGCAAATCATCAACTCAATAAATTAAATCAGACGAGCAATAATAACATTTTATACTCTATGAATAAATTTTTTGGCTAGAATAACTTGAGCTACTGGGCTACATGCCTTAGGACGAAGGCCTTGATCCGCATGCCCGCTGGATAATATCACAAATAAATTAATAAAATTGAAGTGTTAATTTATAAATATTTTAAATTAATAATTAATAAATTGAATTAATTGAAATTTAACACCTAAAAATTAAACATAAATAAAAACATAATTTCTGGGTAACCTGAGCTTACGAGGTTATTAACTTAATCTCATTAAGGGTGAAATAAACCTCATATATAGCCCAGGTTTAATAAAGGTAATTGCTATTCAACTTAAATAATCATTGAAATAGGTAATAAAACTTTTAAAAATTAAAGCTTTCATACACTTGTGATTGACTCCTTTTAGAAAGGCAAAGATGTATTTGATTAAAAAGCATAAGGACTAAAATGCCTAATTAAAATGCAAGGATTTTATATAACCTATCTATCCCGTTTTTGAAGGTTTGGAAGCAATACAAATATGAGCATAGGATTTGCAAATCAATGATTTATGTCAATTAAAATTTATTGAGTGCTATGTTCTTTAAAACCTAAAACTAAATAATTACAATAATAAAAAAACCCTTAAATAACTCGTGGTTTTCTTTATCAACTCCAGTCATTCATGGGATGTTTAGTTCATCCGCTAGGGTTCTATTATGTCATTCTCTGCGTTCACATTGGTGAAGCCTCTATCATGTGGTTTGGGTTCAAGGGAGTATCCCTTTCATTCTCTTTGTGGATTTCATGGGGTTTTTTTTTCTTCAGTTAAGTTTTCCCTCTATCAATTAGCTTTTTGGTTGATTGCTAACTGTTTAGTTGATCCTAAATTTTTTTTTAATGGAAAGAATGCTTCTCGTTCCTTTATAGAGGCTTTGTATTGTGTTTACCACACCTCAAAATTCCCTAACCTAAAAATTTTATCGCACCAAGGTTTGCCCTCGTTGTAGATTTCTGAAGAGGAAATCCAAGCCCTTGCTGCCCCTTCAAGTTTTCTTTGCTTGAGAAATTTCCTATGCGTAGACCTTCACTTAATGCTATCCAAAAATTTGTTTTCATTCTCAAGCTAAATTGTGATTTCTCTATTATTGTCAATCTGAAACATGTGTTGATTAAGCTTGTTAGTGACTTGGATTATTGTAGATTTTTTTCCCATCGCTCTTACTTTGTGAAGAATTACTTTATTAAAGTATTCCAATGGTGACGCCGGAGCTGAGTCGTCAATTGTATTAAACTTCAGGCTATATTAAGTCCATTTAGTAGTTATAGGGCTATAGAGGTGAAATGCTTTCTTTTGTTTGTGTAGCCTAGTATGATGCTTTCCTTTTGGCTATAAATAGGTAGCCAATGTCTTGTAATAAGGATAGATGGTTGATATGAATAAAATTTGAGTTAGTCTCATGTGTTTCCTGTATCCTAAGAGTGATTCTTAGGTGGTGGATCTTTCCTCCAAGAAGTTCTTGGAGCGGTGTCCGGCGACCGTCATCGGATTCTCGACGTGGATTCGTCGAGCCCCCTACCTAGCCGGTGTCAAATGGTCTCCTACATTTGATATTGAAGTTGAGTCACCCATAATTCCTATTTTGGTTTCATTTCCAAACCTGAGGCTTCATCTATTTTCCTCTCGAATCATCCATGGTCATGATTTGTTGTTTATCATACCTCTTAAAATTGATAATTCCAATTTTATCGGGTCTCGGCCATCAGTTGCTAAAGTTTTAGTTGAGTTATATGTAACTAAGCACTATCCTGATAAGTTGTGGTTTGGTCCTAATAATTTTGGTTATATCCAATCTTTAGTTATGGAGGATTTTTCTCCATATTGTTCTCATTGTAAATCATTGGGGCACTCAAAATAGGAATGTTGTATTTTATATCCCCGTGTGCTTATTCCTTCCATTGTTATCCATATCTCTGGTAATGAGGTTGTTATGGAATCTAATAGTGTGAATGATCCCGTGAAAGATAATAGGTGTGTTGATTTAGCTTTGATTGGAATTGGTGTTGGTGCTTTTGAGGGCCACTCATTGGAACCGGATCTTGAGACTCTTCCTCCTACTTCTCCTATTGCTGATGTCTCTATAAATATTATGGTTGATTCTATTCCTCTTGTTGTTAACAATGTTGTTATTGATTTTGTGGCCCCATTAGTGGACTTGCCAGTTTTCTGTCACGAGACTTGCGTGGGTAATAATAAGAAGATGGTATATAATGATCTTAAACTTGTTGCTTCTTCTGTTCTTGTTGAGTTAGTTTTTTCTCATGATAATTTGGATGGGAGGATATTGATTTATGTGATATTAACAAAGTAGTTGTGAATGACTCTTCTAGTGGACTGGGTATTGCTTGTGATGGTTCTCCTCTTAATGTAGGACCAAATAAGATTATTTCATTAATTATGGATAATGCTTTGTCTAGTGAGTTGGGTGTTGCATCTGATGATTCTCCTTCAGCTAGTATGGATATACTAGTAAGTGTGATTGCGAATGCAACCTTTGTGGATGCGCTAGTTTCTTTAATTTCTAATGAAGAGTTAAAAGCTCATGTTGCTAGCAAGATGATAGACACTAAGGTGGATCATTCTGACTGGATAGATTCTTCCTCTATTGTTGAGGGGGGAGGGGTTTGATTTTGTTGACTCAGTTGAAGAGCTTCACGAATTATATAGTTTGCAAGTTGGTAGTTTTGTTGACAAATTTTTCTCTCATGGTGGTGGCAAGCGTCGTAGTAGAAAATCCAAAAAAATAATTTTCTTGAGCTTACTTTATGTTTGCATTCTACCATTCTTGATATGTAATGGATGTCTGATTCTCCTTGTTTAACTTGTTGGCTTTGGAGCTTTTTTGATTGGTTTTCATTGAATTGGCTTATACTTTTGGGGTTGCCTTTGCTGAGGCCCAGGAAATGATGTGGCGACTTTCTTCTCTCCATCTAGTAGAATTTGGCTTGTTGGCAACCATTGGTGGTGCATAGTGTTGGGTGCTCCATCTATGTTCCTCCTCTGGATGGTCCTTGCCCTCCTTTGGGGCGGCTGGAAGGTTGCCATTAACTAAGCCTGACTGGCTTGTATCCTTATAACTGTATGTTTCCTTTTCTTAGTTATTTTAGTCTTTTAATTGGATGGCTTGTATCCTTATAACTGGTGGTTGGATGGCTTCTATCCTCCATAGTATTGTTTTTTCCTTTGTTGGACATGCTTGTATCCTCTTTTCATTGTTCGAATAAATATCCCCCCTTTAAAAAAAAGCCCTAAAATAAAATTAAAACTTTTAAAATACTCAAACTTGAATTCAATCTGACCTTCAATGACCTTAAACAAATAAATCAATTTTTGATATTTTTAAATTAATCAAACATAGGACTTATTCAAGCCACACAACCTTATAAACACATTTTTGATGGTTTGCTAGGGCAACCAACTCTAGCCTAGGTTAGACCGATGGTTTGATTTATTTTATTTAGAGTGCCATGCCTAAAGAGTACTCATGTTTCAATTGTTTGCTTTATGTACTTTGGATATCATATTTATTTTATTTTTGTGCGCATCTGGAGTAAGCTTTTAGACCGTGTTACATTTATGTATACACTTACACAGCATTATATATGTATATTTCTTTATATAGAAATAACCCTTTTATATTCCTACAAATTAGAATGTATCTAGGCAATGATGTAAATGTAAAAATTTTAAATACTTGTATAGCTAGATTGAGTTGTATAGTATCAAAAGTTATAAGGAATTTAAAAATGAATGTTTGTATACATGTGTAAATTTCAAAAGAAAATAATTCTTCTTTCTTTGCATATCATTATTTTTTGAAATTCTATAAAAGATTCGAAAGCCAGAAGATTGAAGATTGAAATAAATAATCATATTCAAATCTATATTTGTATAGGAGTAGAAATATAGGCTTGTTGTTGGTGGAGCCTGACCATATTTATTTTATAGTAGACACTAGGTTGTAATATGAGAAATTATTAATGAATGAAGTTTTTTTATTTATTTATACATTATTGTTCATGCATTATTTCATTACCCAATCATGTACATATTGTAAAGTCCTGACTAAAGTTTTCTAAATTATAATTTATTGATTAATAGAATAGGGTCATCTAATCATTCATTCATTCATATGGAGATTATTTATGTTTAAGATTGTTACCTAGCAACTCACTCTAGGCAAGTTGAAGTCTAGATTGTATAAATCCCTCAGTCTCAACACATCTTCATTGTCTTATCTTTCCTAAAATCCAAATCCAAATTAGAAACTATAATCTAAGGCCTATACATTAAAATCTTGATAGCCCAAACTTTTCCTTAAATCTATATGAATTTAAAATCATAGTCCACTTTAATCGAGAGTATTCTCTTAGGAGATGTAATTAACTATAGGGGTTAGCCCTTTTAAAAAGTCTAAAACCCAAAATTAAAATAAAGTCTATATTAATTCATATCTAAGAAAGGGGAAGAATTTGTTGACGCATACCTAGTTTTAAATATTGGTTTACTTTCATGATCAAAATAATAAGTGGTAATTTTTTAATCCTTCGGAATGAATTGAATATTCCTTATGTTGTGTTTGATTATGAAAAAAAAATATTGATTTAGTTTCTTAATCAAAACGATAAGTGAATATTTCTTTTATCCTTGGGATGAATTGAATATTCCTTATGTTGTGTTTCATTACAAAAATAAATTATTTTCTTTTTTCAAATCAATGGTAAAATATTAGTATGTCTCTCGAAACGATAAAATGTTAAATTCTGGAGATTTGAACCAAAAAAATTAAAACAAATCATGTGGCAACGAACATAAAATTAGTCCACAAGCCTGTATTGATTCATTTGATTATGAAGCATTTATTCAACATTTAGCTGTCTAGTTGATGTCAAAATCAAGTGATTTTAAGCCTTTTGGATTCTCTAATCAAGCCGCTTCTATAAGTATGCTAAATTTGGAAATCATTTAATCATCCAATTAATATCTAAAAATTTATAATTATGCTTCATATTCTTGATTTGTATCGGATTAGACCTTTTTTTGTGATAATAAATTTGTCTCACAAAGACATTATGTTTAACTATAAGTTTGCCTAAATCCGCATTCAAATGATCCCAAATTTAATTTTAAAGATTATAGTTCATGCCAAATCAGGCAATCTTTAGTCGCGTATCATCTACTATTAAAACTCTTACAATAAGAAAAGAGAACTAAATTCAAAAAAAGAGAGAAGTTTCATTTATTTAATTTCATATCCATCTTCCTCTAAATTAAGTTTATTTATAAAATTTAATACTTTAAGCTAATTAGTTTTTTAATTAATTTACCATTAAATTAATTGCGAGAGAATCAGTCAAAAGTTTCTTTTGGAACACATTTTTAAGAAGCCGGCTGCGAAACGAAGAGCGGCGCAGGCGTTTGTGGCTGTCATTTCAAATATATATATATATATATATATATATATATATATACATGATTATATAAAAAGTCTTAGTTTGCTAGCTGTTTGATTATCACAGGATTGAAAGATTAGTTATTCAAATAAAAAGTCGAACTGCGCAAATTGTTTATTTATTATAAATATAAAATTTATGATTCTAATCAAAATTTCAATAATTATAAGTTTGAAAGAAAAATAATAATAATAATTGATATGAATCTAGAAAATTTACATGATCATGGCAAATGTTGGAATAATATTTGAAGTGAAAATTTTCAAAATTAAACTCAAGATGCTACAAAAGATATGATTGGTCTCCAAATAAGCTCAAATCAAGCACATAAATTTTATTTGAAAACTTCTAAATATAAATTGATGGGCCAAATAATCTTCAATTATATAATGATTTGATAAGACAAATTTAATGAGGACAAGATTATTAGATTCTAACATCATTAAGACATTCAAATGATTGATAAATAATATACAATTAAAACTATCCATATGAACCATACAATTGAATGTTTTGAATTCTTGGTAAATTTGGCAAACTATCATTTGAAAAATGTTACAAATAAGACCTCATTTTCTACAAAAAAGGAGGTAGAAGAACTTAGAAGATTAAAAAACTCTCACATTTTCTAGCTATCACGGTCAACGACCATCACTAGCAATTGCAACCATCGTTCCCAAACTCCTATCAAAATCCAACCCTATTTTTGAATTTTTAACTGGTCGTGTGTTACCATATAAATTATATAATCCATACGACGGTGATCATTACATTGTTCTTAGTATAATCATATCTTCTTCAATTGTGAGGAATAGAAAACTTTTGTATCTCCTATATTATAGTAGATTATTACCAGTAAGTCGACCTCATAATTTTTTTCCTTTATAAATTTTCTACTAATTAAAAAAACTCTCCTATAACTTACATGAGTGAAATTAAGATATTAAATACCAACTCTATCATCATAAATTTTATAGCTCGTAACAATAATAAAAACTCATTATTAGTAAAAAAATATGATCAAATTATTTATAATTATAATAAATTCAAATTTTGTTGTCCTTTTTTAAAGCTTAAGTATTTTTCTTCAGCTGGGTAACCACCAAGCAAAATAGAAACAAATTATTTTTGAAAACTTGAGGATGATTTAATTTTTAAATTGTAAGCCGTACATATAACGACTATTTTTATTATAATATCATACTTATTACATTTGAGCCACTAACTCTATGAGACTATGACAGCATTTTCTGGAAATGATCGACGATAACTAATAAAATATATATTTTAAATTCGTAATCTTAGAAAATTACCATTGAGCCACTAACTCTTTCACATTGACTGCTTCCAAATTTTTATTTTGAACAACCATTTTGTCGTTCTTATTTCAAACTATTTGAATTTTAACTTAAGCTATAAACCGTTTATGATTATTGATACCTCATCACAAAATTAGCTTGATCGGGCACGAATCTCAAGGCCAAAGCTAGTTGGAAACTTCAAAAATTAATTTTGGGAGCACCCGAACTCCGATTTCAGCGAGCTTATAGTCAAACTGAGCGTCTCGGAAATATGAACCCAACGACACCAAGATCAACCCAATCCGAGCCCAAATGAGTCCGAATCAAGGGCTCAAAGCGCTGTTGGAAGGTTCAAACCGCAATTTGAGTTACCAAACGGTCTCCGATTTTGACGAACTTATACTCGAATCGAACGGCTCGACGAGGCGAATCCAATGAGCCCAAGATCGTTGAATTCCGATATCATTAAGCCTTTCAAATGCCCAACGAACGGTACATGATCAAAGGATTCAATATCGGCCGTCCATTCAAAACACTCCCAATTCGCCCCTGATCTCACGCCTATTTACGGGCTATGCCACTCCAGAAAAAACTATAAATAGAGCCCTCATTCTACATCAAAAGGACTCAAGTGAAGAGAGAGAGGAAGGAGAGGAGAAAGGGGAAAAGGAGATTCTTCACCTCCTCGACCACCGCCGGAGCTCTTCCTGACGCCTGAAGACGCTGGAACTCTGCCGGATTTTTGGAAAACGCCGAGAATTTGCAGAACTTTGTAACTTTGCGAGAAGTTAATTGTAAATTGATCATCTTGATTTGTAAGACGGATCAACCTTTGTACTTCAAACAAATACTAGTGGTTTTTTCCCTTTTTTGGGTTTTCCAGGTAAAAACCTTGGTGTTCATTTTCTCTTACAATTATTTTAAATATTTGAATTTTATTGTCATCCGTAGGAAAACTTCTGTGATTCATTTTAAGCAGTTATGAGAGAGTGTTTGATACAATTTATAGCCATATCTTATAATCTTTATGTATAATCGTATATGTGCTTACGTTTCCATAGATATTTAAGAGATAGCTGACAAGTTATGAAGAGAGACTCGCACTCAAGTGGGGAAGGGGATATGGATAAAACTTGTATGGATAAACTCGCCTAACTAGATGTGCTACTCGTCTGAGACTTCCCACGAATAATCATCAAACGTCAATTGCTTGAGCCTACCAAGTAGCTCGACTGGTGTGGTGAATATCGAAGATTTCTAATCAGGAAAGATTCCTCATCAGGCTAACAACACGTCACATAATACGACCACTACTTCAGTCACTCCTTCGAGTGCCCTCATGCACTCTCTCTCCCAAAGCAACCATCTTCTTAAAACTCAATTATAAGAAAATGCCTATTCATGCCCTCAACCTACCTCGTAGCGACTATTAGATTCAATTCTTCATCCCCGATATCCCACTTGCCCCACTCTCCTTGGGCAACTTGAGATCCCTCATATGAATCACAAGTAGAATCAAAGAGCACGCTAGTTGTTGGCCCCCCTTTCATCAATACTTGCCAACAAAATTTATCATACGTGCTCAACATTACTAAACTCATGTATACACACTCGGCATTTCTAAGCTTGCTCAAAGACAAAGCAATAAAGCTCTGCAGCCCCTGTCCTCCTTTAGTCAATCACGAGAAAACATGTGTTTAAGATAACATGTAGATTTTTTTTTTTTTGACTTTTTACCTACATACCCTTCTTGTAGCTCTCATAAACTTATAAATAAGAACTTTTTACTATTATAATGAATACTCTTCTAGTTTGAATCCTATAATTTTTTTTATCATGTTTTCCTCTATTCTCTCCAAGGTTTTAAAAATCGGACCGGATCGACAGGTCTGATCATAAACTTCTTCTTTCGATTTGTTGTCCGATCTGAATTTTAAAAACTTGATTCTCTCCATTCTTCATCCTCAATCATAACTTATCAAATTGATATGCTAGTAAAATCAAATGTCTAAATTCGAACATAAAAACTTTTACTTTCAGAGTCTCTTTTTTTTTTTTTGGACATTTAGGACATTTAAGGAAAACTCACACACACAACGCATACAAAATGACTTAAACCCAAGACCTCTTAGTTGGAAGTCTAAGCTCTCAACCAACAGGCTAAGGTGAGTTGTGTACTTTTAGAGTCATAAAAGACTTGCAAGATGGAACTTCAAATCATTATTATAATTGCATAAAATTTATCAAAAATGCTCTTGTCACATTCCAATTCTAGACTATATCAATTCCTTTACTTAAAGTACAATCTAAGTATAAACTCATCTTCACAATCAGGAATTTTTATTGGGTGCAGACACCGGACGTAGCTCTACGTTCGGATGCCAGTTAAATGGCGCCCGTAGCATTCGACGACCCGATGTCCCAACCCGTTGAAATCTCAAAATTTAGTATGTGTTTTGATGATTTTTGCGTGGCCCGACGACCCGACCCGGATAGGATGCAAAAATTTAAAAGTCCAACCTTTTTTAGGTTTTATAACTTTTAGCAGACTATTCTAGTGACGTTATATAAGATTTCACCACAAAAGAGCGCTGAGAAAGAATTAGCGAGGAAGAGGAGACAAAAATGGAATTCTCTTTGGATGACGTCAAAGAGTTCAAGGAGATTGAAAAGACCCAAAGCATTGATGAAGAATCCATGAGGCGATGTACGAGGGATATGTTTGAATTAGTTTCGGTAATTCTTAACTAAAGAGACTTTAGAAATTAACATTTGATGTTGTAACTATATGTGCACCTCTTATTTGCTGCTCTATCTACTTACATGTGAAGCTTCCGGGAACTGATTATCGCTACATCTCGGTACCGAGATATACCACCTTTCGATAGTACCATTTTGCGAATGCCATCTCAATATCGAGAATCATTATCGATTTTAGTACCGAGCACCGAGCATGGTACCTTGTACTAATCATTATACTGAGAGTGCCACCTAATACATATATTTTCTTGGTATCGCAACCTGGTAGAGTTTTCTGATATTGAGACTCGATATCGCTACCTAGCACAGTGTTTCGGTATTGATACTCGGTACCTAATCTCGGTACAGATTAGGTTTTTCTTTGTATAACTAAATTTTTTTACTGCTACATTTGTATAAGCACATTAAATATGTTTGTCTTGTGCACATAGTGTTTATAACTCTGAGAAGGAAGCATGATATGTGTTACGATTATGTTCATTGTCATAGTTCTAGTGTTCGGATGGAACATCATTCTTATTGGACTAATTCAAGGAAAATAAAATCAAAGGACTTTGTATGTTTGAAAGTAGGATTCAAGAAGGAAATTAACTTAAATGTAAAATCAAAATATTGAAAATCAAATACAAGAACTAGGTGTCTAGCGATGTTTAGATTTGTAGTGACTGAAGATGGAGTTTGGATGGTGTAAAAATTGATTGAAAGCCATAATTATGAATTAGCTAGACTGGAAGATCAATATTTACTTAGATCATGTAGGCACATTAGTAATGCGAAAGCATCTATTCTTAAATCAATGTTAGAAATTGGGATATAAACAGTTGATGCATTTACATACCTATCTGATGAAGTGGGGGGTGTAGGAAATTTGGGATTCACAAAGAGGGATGCATACAACTACATTCAAAAAGAGAGAAGAGCCAAGATTGAGAATGGGGACATGAATTCACTAATTTAATTATTTAAAGAACGACTCACTCATGACAACATGTTTGCAAGGGATGTGCAAATTGATGAAGACGATATATTTTTGAAATTTTTTTAGGTTGATGGGTTGGGGATAATTGATTATGACTGTTTTGAGGATGTGATAATTTTTTATATCAGCTATAAGCATAACAAATATAATTTAGCCTGTTCACGTTTTTGTTGTAGTTAATAATTATTGGCATAACGTTCTATTAGGGGTGGCTGTTTTATCTGAGATAATTGAGTCATTTATCTGGTTGTTTAGAACTTTCTTAAGAATTATGGATAATAAATATCCCATAACTATATTTATCGATCAGGACTAAGCAATGGCTAAAACAATAGAGATTGCATTACCTAGTACATGACATAGGTTGTGCCAACGGCATAATAGCAAGAAGGCTCCTTCCAAAGTATGCTTCTTCAATAGCAACAATAAAGTCAAAGGTTTATTCTATAGGTTTTTAAGCAAGTGTGATTCTAAGGATGAGTTCGATAAAACCTGAGATGAAATGATCATAGAAGGGAACCTCCAAAGCCATTAATGATTGAAAGGTCTATATAAAATTAGGCACAAGCGGTCAACAACATTCAATAAAAATTGTTTTAATATTGGCATTCTTTCTAAACAATGTAGTGAATCCACTCACAATGTGTTCCATGACATTTCCAATCCAATCAGTTATATAACTGATTATTTCATGGGCTTGGAGAAGGTGATAAAAACATAGCATCAGAATGAACAAGATGAGGATTTCAGATACAGCCAATCCGAGATTCAACCTTTAATTAAAAGTAGCTTAATATTAAAGCAAGCCGTCTATTTTTATTCGAGAAAATTTTTCACATTTTTTTAAGAAGAGTTTTTACACGATGTGGGTGGACTTTGCACTGATCATGCTTCACCGGACTCATCCATATTTCCATCAAGAACATAAACAAATATTTTCAGTTGCAACATTGGACTGTTCATTTTTATTCAATTCAAGGTACAATATATTATAGTTGTGGAAAGTTTGAGATTATGGGTTTATTATGTTCTCACTGCATGAGAGTTATAAGGCAGTTAAAAATTATTAATTTTCTTGAAAACTATTTTTTGCTAAGATGATCAGCCAGAGCTCAAAAAGATCTTTATGTTGGGCGGACACTGACATGTATAGGAAAGAATGCCTTCCCATCGCAGGAGGGATCTAGTAACATGATATTTAAAATTATATTTGCAGATTTACATATCAAATAAGCACACAAGCACAAGAAAATGAGGATGAATAATAATATATGTTCGTTGTAATGAGTGACATGGCTGAAAATATTGAATTCATCATGGAAGAGAAAAAATTTAGATTCACTTACATAAGTTTGGCTGGCCGTGCTTCTATCTTAGATTCACTTGTAACCTCAACAATCTCGATTCCAACAGGATGCACCTTCTCTTCAATATCTATCAGCCTCTCATCGGTGCCTTTATCTATTTTATTGGTTTCAACTTCGATATCAACAATCTTACTAGGAAAGTTATTTTCAACTGGTGACATCCGCATATTCATGATCAATTAGTTTTTCTATTTTTTTATCTCTAGTTTTTAATGTAGACTCCACCAGTTTCCTTTTCCTCCCAATCCGACGCTGCACACTTCTTGCAATTCTCGTATGGGAAGAAGAAGAAAATCCCTCTTCCTCTTCGTCATGCATTATTATTTCTTTTTCAGCAATGTCAATCGTATCCTGAACTTCTATCACACCTTTTGGTTGTGTTACTTCTTCAAGAATTGTGCCAGCTAATGGGCTAACCATATTATTCCTGGTTTTGTCCCTAGAAGAAGACTATGCATGCTTCCCACTTTGATAAGCTTTAAATGCAACAGGGAAATGATCGAATAAAAACTTCTCAATTCCTTATAATTTTAAAATTTTCTCTTCTCTCAATTCAAAAATAGATAGTTCAAGAGCTTGCACACGCTGTTCTAACAAACAAAACGTCATTTCGAGCACAATTAACTTCTTCAAGAGTACTTTATTATGTGTAATCAATTTACTGATCACTTGGTGTATACTCTTCATGTTAGCATCATCGAAAACATCTACAGTTGATGGTTATTTCTAGGAGGGGCTGCTACAGGTTTTGGTGGGCTGCTACGGGTTTTGGGAGGGTTACTACGGGTTCGGGGGGGCTAGGAATCCTTGTGGAGCTAGTTGGACTAGTGGCCCTAGGGGATATTTCAAGGGATGTTTGGGGGATGGAGTATTGATGGAGTTGAATTTTTAGCTGGTTATCACGTGGAGTTGAAATTTTTTGTTAAGAAAGAATGGGAGAACTCTCTAATAACGTTCTCTCCACATCCATGACTCCTTCAAATTTATGGACAATCTGCAGGATATTTTTTGTCAGATTAAGCTAAAAAAGAAATGATTATCACTACAACTTAAATTGCTACCTGACGTCTCCGTAG
The DNA here is from genome assembly GCF_001605985.2 of Dendrobium catenatum. Classification (NCBI taxonomy): domain Eukaryota; kingdom Viridiplantae; phylum Streptophyta; class Magnoliopsida; order Asparagales; family Orchidaceae; genus Dendrobium; species Dendrobium catenatum. Next base: position 348,652 of record NW_021528048.1, on the reverse strand, counting down.
ACCAGCAAATAATTTGGTCACCTCCTTCTCACTGTACATAATGTGGCTGTCCCAACAAATAAAACGAAGTCAGGACAAGTCATCCACTTGATCGTGGATACTTGTATGCCTAGAAACCAAATCTACATATTTTAAGAACAACAAGTTATCCGTCTAAATTTAATGTGGTTTTACAGTAATGAAAAGAATCCACATGACTAATTTGCTCACAATTATAATGATTACAAATCCATTTATGTATCCCAGTGGGCTGCCTTTGGAATTCTTCTTAGTGATGCCATTGAATTCATTCACTAGGAATTCAATAATGGATGTTGGCCAGTTGTATGTTAAGAATTCATCAACATTATCAGCAACATTAAGGATTGCAGTAGGTATCTTGAAGTTTTCCATGAAAAAAAAAAGGTTTGAAAGTAAGTATAATTTCTTCGCAAGATCTTCTAGCAGAGTAGAGACATACTGACTTTCAACCTCGTGCATGATGTCCTTGGCTATTTTTCTACTGATTCTAACAGTTCCTTGCACAAATTTACGACCTCGATTGGGTAGTCCAAGCATAAGGGAAATCTCATCAGAAGTGAATGGTAGCCTCCGTCCTTTAATGACAAAACATTACTTTCAGATGTCGCAATTGGTGACGAGCTTATACACTAGGGGTACATTCTGATGGAATGGAGGCAACACTAGGAACTGATTAAGTTGGTGCTGTCTGAGTCTATCCACAAACTGTTGGCCGAATGTACTTACTAAATGATTGCAAACTTCTCTAAATATAAATAACCTGCATCAGAAATAGATAGGCGAAGAATATCCCTACAATATTGGGATCGATAATAAGCTAACAAAGTTAGGTAATTAATAACGCATAGTTGATACTGAGATGTATCAAGCAGTACCGAAGAGTATATGCATAAAACAAGTTCAGTACCGAGCATTAGTTCTCGGTACCATACCGATTGGTACCGAGCAATGACTCCGATTGATATTGGATTCGTTTATAGACAAAATCGATACCGAATAATACCGAGTAGTATTGGTTTGTATTTCTCAGTGCCAATCGGTATCAAGCATTCATACATAGAAAAGTACAATCATAAGTATCAAACATTCATACACAATGGTTTTGCGCTTAATTAGCGTATTAGCAACATATATAAAGCATTTTTAAACCAAGCATTACAATTTCCAAACAAATCCTAAACCGCAGCAGCTCGGTACCGACCGTACTAAGAGGTAGCGAATGGTACCTAGTGGTACGTTGTTTTGATACCGATTTGTACCAAGAATCGGTATATTGAGAGTTCATCGAAATAAACATTTACATTTTATAATCTAAACATTTACATTTTGTGATATAAAGGAAATCCTAAACCCAAACATTTCATTTACATTTTTTTTATTTTATTGGAAAAAAAATGCCAAGCAACCTAAAAAGATTGTACGTATCTCTCTGCTAAATACTGACCATATGCAAGGATTTAGAATCTCTCTCCCCAATAAAGGTGATGAGCAAACCCTAAAGCTTTGTCCAATGATTAGACCGCGTGGAAATTAGAAACGCACGTGCGTCATTTCAACTTCTTGGCGAGTTGGGTCGATGGGTCTTTGGGATGCTACGTGGCGCCATTTAACTGTAGTCCGGATGTCGAGCTACGTCAGGTGTCCGCACCCAATAAAAATTCCACAACCATGCATCTTCAAAAATGAAACATGAAGATCATATATCGGATTGGCCAGTTCAATCATGAACCAATCTTATGGTCAATTCGATCCTCCTAAAAATCCCCACAACCATGCATCTTCAAAAATGAAACATGAAGATCATATATCGGATTGGCCAGTTCAATCATGAACCAATCTTATGGTCAATTCGATCCTCCTAAAAAGCCAATCTTGCTTCAAACAGGTATGAACCGCTGGTTCAATCAGCTAACCGCTCGGTCTAAATTCTTATAAAATATTTAAATAATTTAATTTAATATAAAATATTTTATTAAATATTAAATTAATTTAAATATAATATATTTTATTTATGATAATATAATTCCAACAATTTTATAGCTTTACATATTAAATGCTAGTTAATCATACCCACAGAATTTCATCACCCCATGTTAGCAGTTAAACCATAGATACAAGAAAAGATATATAAATAATGCAATATAAATATCT
>NW_021528048.1:335107-341983 GCF_001605985.2 Dendrobium catenatum | reverse complement strand
ATCATTAGTAGAATTCAAGTTGGATGGTTAAATTAGAGGAATGCATCAGGCTTGTTATGTAATAGAAAAGTTTCCTTCAAACTTCAGAGAAAATTATATAAGATGGTGATGAGACTTGCAATGCTTTATGGCGCAGAATATTGATCATTAAAAGAGAAACATAATATTAGGTGTTGCGGAGATGAAAATGTTTACGTCGATGAATGGCTTTACCCTTAGAGATAGGATACAAAACGAGCATATACGTGAAATAGTTGGAGTTGCTCCAATGTAATATAAGATTAGAGAGAGTTGCCTTAGATGATTTAGGCATTGTTTGGGACAGCTTTCTTATTGCTTCTTAAAGCAGCTTCCTAGTATAAAAATTTTATTTTTTGTACTAAAAAGTTGTTTTAGGAAGCAGAAAGAAAGCTGTCCCAAACGAAACCTTAGTCACATAAAATGGCAGCATTCTGATAATCCGGTTAAAAGAGTAGATGTATTAAATTTAGCTTATGTTAAGAAAGGCAGAAAAAGAACTAAAAAGATTTAGTTATAAAATATTAAAAATGACATTTATTTATTAGATTTAAATGAGACATTGACTCTTAACAAGTCACAATGAAAAAAAATAATTCATGAAACTGACCCCACGTAGTGGGATAAAGATATGTTGTTGTGACTTCCTAGTATAACTCTAACCATTAACAGCAAAACCGGTGTGCATCTTTAAGGTTTGTGACCAAGGTTCCCTCGCAAGCCACTTCACCAAGAGACGAGCATAAAAAAGATATAAATTGCTATGTATAATAGCGACTATGCGCATGCATTAAGTTGCTAAAGAACAAATATACTGACGCAATGTATGAGATAAAGTTGTTGCCAGGGAAGATCTACAGAGCTCTGATGCTGACATGGAATTGAACTTGGAAAATGTGATAATAAATCAGAAGTACTAATGAACACCCATATTGGCATGGGTGTGATTGATCAAATCAAATGGATAAACTTAAATTGGATTCTAAAACTCACTGACTATAAAACCACCTTAACTCAATCATAACTCACCAAATTTAGAAGTAACTCAAGGCCTTTAGTCTGCTATTACCCTTAGTAGCCATAGTGGAAACTCATCAAGCCACCAAGATCAAAAAGTCCTAGTTTAACCTCAGTACGCAAACACTGAATTAGCCTAATAGACTCCATATGTCGTCCATTTCATAAAGCCATTCTTCTGAAATATCTCAACTAGTCTAGAGTATTCACCGACCAAAGATTTTTGTAAGTGGTATTCACCCTCTTCTTAGAGGAAAATTATTACGTGCGGCGTCTGGATTCGTTCGGAGGCGAATCCGGACACGCCACATCACTTGGGGCCGGTGGAATTCTCCGAACAGTCCAGACATCGCACGTAATATTCTCTCCTTCTTAGAACCCTTTAATATTCCTCATGCAGTGAACAACTTGTAAACCGATTTCTCGCGATAAAAATTGATTACACCTAGGAAATATATACTTCTCATTTTAATTTTGTATAGCTCATCCTATGACACTAACTGTAGACTCTTATAAATAAAGGGTCACTAATGGAACATGTCATAATTCTATATACTTCTCTGGCCAAATATATCATCAAAATTTTCTCAAAGCTTCTCTCTCAATAATCCTTGTAATCTTGATTTGACACCTAATTTCTCTCACTATAGGGAAAATCAAGTCCTACGTAATTCAACAGATAGCATTAGATCGAACAATTAACCTTAACTAAGTACATAAAAAACTCTAAGCTGAGATACAGTAATTTTCCGCAAAATATTAGTAGTTATAATTGAGATGCAACACAATTCTTCAACATATTTTTTGTGATGTTCAAATTAGAAAACACCAATCAATATATATAAGAAACTGACACCATGACACCATAAATATAATCCGTGAGTCAAGAACCATGGAGGTTTCATAAGGCAACATCATTAAACCATAAAGAAAATCTATAAATCATTAACCATAAAAGATTCATAATTACAAATGAAAATTGAAATTACCTTTAAAAAACAAATCAAAATAGGAAGGCAAGCCCTTTAAAAATTGCAACCCCTTTTAAAAATTTCATACCAAAAAAAAAAAAAAAAAAAAGATTTGATATCTGATACAAAGAATTACAAAGGTCACTATATCAAAGGTTCTGATATCTCATGGCAATGAAGGACCATAAAAAGACATTGATTAATGCAGTTCAGATAGGGCCAAGGACAACAAAGAAATGATCAATCACCGATTATGAAGCATGTAAGTACCTTGATAATGGATAATTTTGGTGAGGTACCAGTAAATAACAGTAGATCTTCGAGGAAGATGGTCATTAGAGCTACAAATGAAGAAAAATGAAAAAGCCATAGGGAGACGAAGCATCAGCACCTCAATAATAGAGTATTCTGGTGAGATGCAAAGGAACGAAAGAGAAACTCAAACCATAATGGTTACCATATCAAATGGATCCAGATATCATGGTGGCAATGGAAAGATAGAATCATCATGCCCATGACAATGGAAAAATCTCACAGAGAAACTTCACAGTTCACACCCTAAGGAGCAATTGGAGCAATTAAATGAGAACCTCACTTGGTGTAAATGGCATACCTAATAGGACATTCTTTTTAAACACGACACTTGACTTTTCAGATGTAGCCATTGAAGGACCTTAAACTCATTTAAAGAGACTTTCTAAAGCCCGCAATGGACTAGCCTGCGGGGTTGATAGATAACACAACGTCACAACCCAATTTACATCGTAATTAATCAGGGTGATAAATAAATAAAAAAACAAGTTATTGAAGCATATGGCAGCATATCTTTTACAAATAACATTGTTGTTGCAATTTGTTTCCATCATGTAGTTTCCCAATATCAAAGCCGCAATACAAAAAAAATAGCCATAGTCAACTCTAAGGCTAGCTTCTCCATTAAGAAGGATTGATCAAATTAAGCCATACGATATTAAAATGACTACAGGAAATACATGGCCATTGCTGATTCATATAACAGAAATATGCTTCTTATTCTTTCTTGCCAACACCGCCACAGATATCACCAATAAATGTAATAACCTTGACACGTTCTTCTGTCTTATCTTTGATTATTAGCAACATTATATGTGGATGCAGAATCCAACTGAGTCCATTCAAACATGTTGATATGAAAAATCAAGACTTTTTCTGAGCAAATTAATTAATTCCTGGTGGAACATGTTCATCATGCAATCTTGATCATCCAGGCTAACTTTAGCCAACTAGGAAGCACTATATACAAATAAGTTCAATATTTGGCATGAAAATAGGAACATATAAAGTACAAAACACCCAATAGTTGATAGTACAACAAATACTGATAAAAAGAGTAATGCGTACACTCAAGTAATTTCTAATAAAAATTATGCTGATTCAAACAAGCTTTTACTCTTTATTTCAACCTTTTGCAACAAATGTCACCCCTTGCCCTCAAAAGGAGGAAAAGGTAAACTGTGTGAAACTTTCAACCCAACAAAATTATAATAATTGAATGCATACAAATTACTAATTTATCACGAACTTTAGGACCAATTAGTTCTGAAAAAGAAAGCATCTTTACAGAAATTTGTGTTTCCCTGAAAGGAAATATGATCTTATATTTCACCAGGTCATTGGTCTAGGTAAGTTCTAGAATCCAACAAAGTAATAATTAGGTTGGCTTTCATTTCTATCTGTAGTCAAGGTGGAGGTCATCTCATAGCATTCAGTCATGGATGGTATGTGATTGAAATGGTGATCATTTTGTTCACCTTTATATCTTCTCCTACTTGTATGTAGACAACGGAGTGAACAAGCTAAGCTGATTGGAGTTAAAACATTTGTTGTAGCCATTGTTGGTTGGATCAGTACCATAAAAATAAATATTCTAGCATAATTTGATCTCCACGACTCTACCGAGTCCTTTTGCATTTATCAGCATACAAAAACATATCGTAAAACATGGAAAATCTCCATTTGCATAACTTATGCCAAAGTTTGAAAAAAAACAGAGTTAGTGCTTCTTTTTTTTTTTGTTTCTTCTGGTAGTGCTTTTACTACTGTCCATGATATATGTCAAATGCGTAATTTAGTAGGTTATGAAGTTTATGTTAGAACATAATTGTCTCAAAATCATTTTTGATTATAAGGCGCCTAACACAGATGACATAATTGTTGAGAGGTGGTTGAGAGGAAGTTGCTGTGGCTTTGGGCTGCAAGAAAGCATGATTGTTTTTGGGGCTTTTGTATAGGAGTTAGGTAAGTTTTAAAATAATAATAATATATATATAAATAGTGAGGCGTATGCCTCATGCCAACGAGGCGAGGCGGGCCTCATTCAAGATGACGTGTAAGCCTCATAAAAAAAGCTCGAGTTGTAATCCTTGAGTATTTTTTACTGAGTTTGCACAGAGGCGAGCCTCATATTGTGCAATTTTAAATAATGGATCTTTGCTAAATGTATGAAACATTAATATGGAATATATGAAGATCAATAATATATTTGGATCAATAATAAAGATCACATCAAAGAACCGAATTTTGAGAGATTCAAACTGTAGGCCATTGTTCAATCAGATAACGGGATATGTCACACAACAATGTCTAGTTCCTGATTAGGTTTTTTCAAAGTTAACAAACCAGGGTTTTAGAGTTGCATCTGCGATGGTGAACTTTGAAGTTCTTTTTACCAAAATGCTGGCCTACTACATCGAAAAATCTCATGCATCTCTTCCTCAGATATTACAGTAAAGCAAGGTATGTGTTACATATGCAACATGTGCCACATGAACTTGATGATAGGTACTTCAATATGATAAGTAGAAGACTGATACGCAAGCCGTATCACACTGCACTGATCAGCCATTTCCACCAGCACAACACAACTACCACTACTGTACGACAGCTGCGAGTCTTTCGCACTCATCCATCCAACCATTGATCACCAACGGAATCATCTCTGCCGTAGAAATAAAGTTAATGAGATGACTTGCAGTTTCCGATTTGTGATGCATTGGATATATCCAAGAGAATTTGGAGCAATAATCAATACGAACGATATAGTAAATATAAGCATTTAAGGAACAGGTGAAGGTCCCCAAATATCTGTATGTATTAAAGATAGTAAAGTGAAATTACACGATAGTTTTGAAGAAAATGGTAGCCTATGATTTTTGGCTACATTACAAGCAGTACAACTATTAGTAAGAGACGACGGACAGTTGAACTTGAGGAGTTTGGATAGCTTGTATAGTGTAGAATGTTGCGGGTGACCTAAACAGGCATGCCAGAGAGCAATTAAGTTGAGTTCCATGGTGAGAGACAAATGATGTGAGTCGACGGTGGAGGTGGTGATGGGATAGAGTCCATTAGTGCTACGACCTTGAAGAATTGTTTGTCCAGTCAATAGATCCTAAAGAAAAAAAAATCATTAGCAGTGAAATGAGTTGAACAATGGCTGTCTAAGGTGATTTTGTGAAGTGAAAGAAGATTATACAAAAGAGAAGGAACATGAAGAAGCTGGTTAAGGTGAAGCTTACGGAGAGGGTTGGTTGTAGGTAAGAGTCCTTTGCCACTGTTGTTAATAGGGAGATTTGTTCCGTTGCCTGCTATGATGGTGTTTGCGCCTGTGTAAGGAGTTGGATTCTGTATGTTGGAGAGTTCTGCGATGAGATGAGTTGAGGCACTAGAATCAAGGAGAGACTGGTGAATGTAGTAGATGGATTCAGCTTGCAGTCAAGGTTGTTTCTGTGCCAGCAGGTTGTGGCCGAGTGGCCCGATTTATTGCATATTTGGCAAATAACTCTAGCAATGGGTTTGGGATTAGAAGCTGGGTTGCGGGTTTCATTTTGATGCTGCTAGGAATTATTATGGCCACCATAATACCACGATGGACGACCTCTGGCTGCTGCTAATATAGTATTGGATGAGCCTGGTTGGGAGATCTTGAGATTTTCAGCAATGAGGTTAATTTTCTCACTACAAAGAAGGGAGTAAAAATCATCTAATGTGGGCTCCGAAAATTCGGCCCCGGCCTCCGCCCGCACTGATTGTGCTTTTTTCTTCGGTGAGGGAGTTTTAACGGAACAAGTTCCGAGGTAAATTTTGGAAGGCAGAAGAGTTTGTAAATAAGACATTACCCAGAGATTTCGCCCTCATTTTGCGAGGACTTTGTGATCTGAGTTCTGGTTTCCTATAGGCGCAAGCCCCTATAGTTAATTACCCCTACCGATAAGGAGAGAGAACTTTTGATTAAGGCTAGTCGTCGATCAGATTCATTGTATTCATAGATACATAGTATCAGGCATATAGTAGCAGTAATAGGCGTAGGGATTTAAAAGGTTTGGACATTTGAAAATTTGATATTTAAAACAAAAATTTCACCATCATTCACTTAAAGCGGATGGTGGGGGAATGGATGATGGACTCGATCAAGATCCCATGGTTCCGTCATCCCGGGCCATCGTGGTCCCTGGTCTACTTAGTCAGAGGAGGTAGTCGACCCAACCTAACAGAAGGATCCTTGTCGGCAGCCATGGGTTGCTTCGTCCAAGGGGACCTTGTAAACCTGGGGTGAATGTTTGTCTAAGGGGACAAATTTGAATCCACCTTAGCTAACAGACGGTTTTGTGCCCTATCGATCATATCCTATTTATTCATATCTCAAGGATTTGATGCCACTAAGGAGCGTATTGGCTCTGGGCATAACCGGTATTTCGTGGTGCCATTTGGTGGCAAAACCACTCAGTTCGGAGGGTCTCGGGTCATAACTGTTTATCCTGCGGTGCCATTTGGCGGCAAAACCGCCGGCTAGAGGACAGGTACCACGTCCTTACTGGCAGGAGATTGTTTG